>NC_056743.1:599686155-599791155 GCF_019279795.1 Protopterus annectens
TATTCCCATGTGCTGCATTCTTATATATGGCTTCTGTTTTACATCCATACCATGGACTTTTCCTGGCATCGTGTATGCTGTGACAGTGTCTTTTTTTCTCTTACAACTAGATGGACCAGTCAATGATAATGCCCAAAGAAACTGCTTAATATCAGTACAGCAAAGATTATCACACCTCTGAAGTATTAAATAGCCCTTAACAAGCAGCTGTATATGGACACAATCTGGGACGAATTGGCAGGATAGCACTAGTATCACATCCTCACTACCAGATTGCTAAATTTAGCTTCTGGATTTGAGGCAAGAATGTAATCACATCTTTTAAAGTCTAATGGCTTTAATCATCATCACACTACCCACTTACGTCCCCAAACAAGCTTACAAGTTCCCAAATCACAGATGAATGTGCTTTTGTACACACTGTCATCACCTTGGCTGAAGCACTCCAGCCTTCCTTTGGTACTTCTTGCGATGATGTTATGTACCTCATCCACTCCTTAGGAAAAGGATAACCTGTACTCAGCCTTCATTTCTTTCCTTGCTGTCCTTCTGGTATCTAGGCCTTGTAGACCCCAGGTTACAAGTTGTACAGGCATACTTCCTGCCCCTGTGATACTGGTGTGACCTAACTTACAAGTACAGGTATTGGTATATTTAGTCTGCTGCCATAACAGCTTGAAATCTACTGCTGACTACCTTCTGCGAAGCCCCACAGAGACGGATCATGCTTGTTCTAACAATGTGTTAGTCATATGACAGTACATTTCCATAAGTAGGAAAAGGTGTGGCTACAAATGTGTGCTGTAATGATGCAAACCTCTGGGTGTCAAAATGCAAATCACAAAGACTTCTTAACAATGCATACACTAAGCAATACTGCAACACCAGATTCTGAAATAAAAACAAGAGGTACTTGTAATGCAGTAAATTTATGGAAACCACTGGTGATGTCTTTAAACAAGTTTAACATGAACTTGTCCAGTGTAAGAAAGGCAAAGTGACTGCACTTGACAGACCTCCAAGGTCAGGAAGTTGCCATGAAATGCCAAAGGCCAAGCCAGAGAGGAGCAGGCAGAGTTCCTTTAGCAATACCACACCTTTTTTGATATTTACTTAATCTGATAAATGCACAAGTGAACTGATCTAACATGAATCATTTCCAGCCATGAGCTGGGATAACAAGTTTAGTAAGTGGAGTGTATATATCTATTTTTTATTCATTTGCCTTTGCTTACCAGGATTGTCTGACTGTGTTGACAGTTTAACTTTTTTCAGCAGAAGCCTGGGGGAAGAAAGCTCCAGAAAATTTACAATAAAAAATTAAAGATGCACAAACAGATAAAAATACAAACTATATCTTAATTATGATGCATCAGAAAAAACAATCCCACTCTGCCTTGAACAAACCAAGAACGATGGTCGTCTCACATAAAAGTAATTTAATGCAAAGTAAAAAATCTGTCCACAATGGACCATAGATGTAAAAAAACTCAAAACAATCCAAAGCAAGGCACTTGTTAAAAACAGTTCAAGTAGATAACCAGTTCAAATAGGTAAGAGCTGTCGTCTGTTGCACGACAGACTTTTTCAAAACCAAAATTACAGTGTCAATTCCTTCCTTAAATACTGTTGTATTTCCTGTATCAATTAACAATAAAAGCAACAGTATATCACAAATAAAATATTTTTTTAAAACAAACTGCTATCAGTATAGCAGGTGTTTTTCCTTTAAAAATAAGTAGACATGAATGTTTTACAACATTCTAGCCCTTTGCTTTAAAATAGGCAACAGGGACAAGTGTTCATTAATACCAAGGGGTTCATTGGCATTTAGTGTAAGTTGCCACTCCAACTCCTTTGTTTCAGTTTCATTCCCCCAATCACCCGCCCCCCTCACATTCTGCCTAACTCTATCTAGTATACCAAATTTAAAACCAAGAAAACTGGGACAAATTTGTGAGTGTATATAAAGGGCATTATTCTTATTTTGTGTCTCAATGGCGTAAAGGTGTTCGTAAATTCTCCTCCTAAAGGATCTTTCCGTCTTCCCTATGTAAAAATGGTTGCAACACTGACAAACACTAATATACACCAACCCAGTTGTCTGACAGTTGCCGTGTACCAATGTTACCTTCTGTGGCGGATCACCCAACCAAATTTCCACACTTTCTCTTTTCAATGCAAGGGAATTTAAGTTTTTGTTGTTTGTCTTTTCGGCTTTTCCCGGTTAGGGGTCGCCACAGCAGAACTCCGGTCAGCTAATGATTGGCAGTAGAATTTTTATGGGGCCGAGTTGTCAGCCCGACACCCAACCTTCAGCGAAGGTATGCCCATTCACGCACGTCTTTCGGAGGCCACTCATCCGTGGTGAGGACATGCAGACTCCACACAGAAGGCACTCCAGCCGTGAATCGAACAGGAGAACCTCTTGCTGTGAGGCAACAACGCTACCGCTGTACCACCGCGGCTTAAGGGAATTTAAGTAAATTAGTACATTTAAGTTAATGAAAAACACCTGCTGTACTGATAACAGTTTGTTTTAAAGAATGATTTTGTGATATACTGTTTCTTTTATATTGTTAATTGATACAGGAAATACAACAGTATTTAAGGAAGAAATTTACACTAACTTCGGTTTTGAAAAAGTCTGTCATGTGCAACAGACGAAAGCGCTTACCTATTTGAACTGATTATCTACTTGAACTGATTTTAACAGTGTCATGGCTTTGGATTGTTTTGAGTTTTTTTACATCTACGGTCCATTGTGGACAGATTTTTTACTTTGCATTACATTACTTTTATGTGAGACTACCATCGTTCTTGATTTGTTCAAGGCAAAGTGGGATTGGTTTGAGGTTTTGTTACGATTCCTATCCCTATATGCCCTTTGGTTTTGAGTTAATGATGATACATAATACACATACATTTACATGAAATACAAGATGCAAGAATTAAATACAGGGCAAGCAAGTGACATCATACAAGTATACAATACATACTCCCATTTAAAGGAACTTTGAGTAAAAGTGGTTACCTAAACAGACTACTGTGAGGAGATGTTAAATGAATATTGTGAACAGAAAGTAGAATAAGAGTGAGGAGGGTGAGAGGTAAGGTGTTTGAGAGAGATTTTTGATTTTTTACCAATAAAGAGGAGACTGATTCATCTCTTTACTAAGAGTAGTTGTTCGGAACAGAATAAGACAGCGATAGGGAGGGGATGGTTTGAAAAATTTAGCCTGGCATTGTGCAGAAAAGTAGCCAAATATTTACTACATGTTGTTTCAGTTGGTCTTTAAAGGACTGTAGGTTTATCTGTCTCAAGAAGAATGGAGTTACAGAGTTTTGAAATGTGGTACAGAGAAAGTCATCTGCAGAGTTGCATGATTTGGTTATGTCAAGGAGCAGCTTATCACCTGATCATAGTGGATGGTTCAGAGTGTAAAGTTGCATGATATTTTTAAGTGATGGGGAGTTTTCTGGCTTACTGATAAGACTGTGGGGGCTGGATAACTTGAGTGGGTAAGATGGTGTGAAATTTCAATCCAATTTAAGTATTTTAGGAATAGACATTGATCGGTCTTAAGTGTGATTAGCTGTAACCTTAGCTACTTTGTTACAGCACTGCTATAACTTTCTTAACTGGGAAACTTGGAGATTTTTAAAAAATATAGAGGTGTAAAACAAGTGTGGTGAGTAATTAGGTAGACGCTATAAGTTTCCTGGTAGAGGATCTTTGAAAAATGGAGCTCTGGGACAAAAACTGGAGAGAGTGAGCACAAACCATCTTCGTGAAACTTAGCTTACACCTACGGCAAAAGGTATTGAAAGTCGTACAAGCATAATGAACCTTTTTTTTTTTTTTAAACAAGAAACATCTTCACTGAATTATCACTCATGACGTAGGCAAATCATACATTTATAAATAAAAAAACAAAATATTGACATTTTCAGTTGCAAACGCTACAGATCATATATAATCTTCTATACAGTCACTGTCAAAATTACATAGTTCATTCAATTCCTGCCCTCCCTGAAACCTCATTCCTCCACCAAAACATAATTCTGCATGTATTGTTCCTACGGTTCCCATTTTTTTCCTATGTAATTTGCTCCTACTCTTTTCTAAAGATCCCATTTCCAGTTCTTGTATCCCTGTTACTACATTCATTACTTTTAGTATGGCTGGTTTAGACTTTGATTTCCATTTTCTAGTAAATGCTTTTTGGCAGCCACCAGAATTACACTCAGAAAAGCCTTACTATGTCTACACAATTCTGATTCTGTCTCGCAGCTCAAAAAAAAAAAAAGAAATTGTTCCTTTAATTACATCAATTTGCTCACCTAATATTTCTGGCAGAGATGTCAGTAGGGAATATTTATTGTGTGCCAACTCATTACACTCCCAAAAATATGTTCCCAATTACCCATTTCTTCCCCATCACTCTTCCAGCATTTGCAATCTACCTGAGGAAAAATTCTCTGGAGTCTGCTTGGGGAATGAAATATCTATGCAAACACTTCCACGCAAAGATAATAAATCATCTGTACTTTCCTGCATACTCTGGAGCCATACATTTACTCTCCTTTTGTTTTCTTTGTGAACTGTTTCTCCAGCCTCTTCCCAATCCCTTCCTAATCTCATCTAACTTACTGCTATGGTTATCGTGCAATATTTTATATACCCTACTAATTTATCCCTTTTTTACAGCAGCTTCTGTTCTTGATTGTACTAAAAACTCTACCAGTGTTGGTCTTTCACTTAAGATCCTCCTTTTCCTTTCTCTTTGTCTTCCCTGTCAAGGACTGATATCAGTCAATAGACAATATCTAGGCTGCAGCCCAAATGAATTATTGACAGCTCCCCAGTTTAATACCTTTCCCTCTCTATTTGCTCCCAAAGGGTTCCTTTGCCAGTTTTCTCCAGTAAATTCTATCCTCATCTTGCTTATTTCTCTCTACCCCTAAATGTAGTCATTCCTATCTGCAGAATCTTCTTGCTCCATTCCTGTGTTGGCTTAGTTCTTAAGAGTACTTTCTGCTACTTTATGAATATAATATTTTGTATGGTTATTGTTATTCTCCTTAAGGATCTGCATCCAAAATCCCAGTCTCTCCTTATTTCTTCAGCTTCTCCCCTGTTGCATCATCATTCCTGTCTACTTTGAATTATAGCTTTCTGCTTGTGCTTTGTATAGGAGCCTTAACTGTGTAGCTCTGAAATACCCATTCAAATCATCTAATTCCAAACCACTTTGTTCTGTTGGAAGGATCAACTTAGTCCCAACTGACTCCTCTCCTCCTCCCCTCCCAAAGAAGATCCTTTAACTCTCTATTAATTGCTATCCACAACTTCTTTTCTGGTTGATAAAAATATACCCGACCTGTGTTTAAAACTAAAGGGTCCCTACTTGTATCTTGCTATGCATAGCCATAAAACAGAGCTTCCAATTTCTCAGTTTTTGCATTATCCTTTGTTTAGTCTCTTCCCACAGAATCCTTTTTAACTCTTACTCTCAGTACTTCATTTTATCATGCCTCCATAAATATGGGCATTGTTGAAACAATTCATATGTGGTACATAGTTTACAGCTATTGCCTTTGTTTTAGCTTCATTCATTTTGTATTCTGAAACAGGGCCCGCCTTAGTTGAAATGTCGCCTTAGGTGAAGTAGTACTCCAGCACCCCTTAAACCCCACCCACACACCATACTCATAAAACACCCCTATAAGCCACACCACCCACAGGTAGGTCTCTCCCCAAGAAAGCCACTATGGTCACTTCCTTCATTTAAATGCATACTAAGAAAAGATACCTTGTAATGTAGTTAAACTGCAATTGAAGGACGGTGAAATTTTCCTTTAATAAACCTGCTTTATCTGTTGCGCCTTCACACATTTTACTATAAAAGCCATGTCCTCAGAAAATAGAAGTCCATGTACCTTGTTTCAAAGGGTTGCTTAAGTTAATCGAAACAGTTTAATTTACTATGGTGTAGCCGAGCGAGCCTTACAGCTCAGTGAAAGTAGAACAGTAACCTCTCTCCTCCCTGTGCACAGTAGCTTAAGCTAGAATAGCATAAAGATAGACAGCCATTTGCTACACAATACAGTCTCGCATTGAAAACAGACAGCACGATCAGTAAACTTCTCTGCCATTGAAACAGCATAAAAACCCACATTCATAGAAAATGCATCTGGGCAATGGAGGATTAAGTTTACCTTTGGGCTGTCTTCAAAACAGACTCCTTGCACACATTTTTAGGGCCATCTATACATGTATTTGTTCTATGGTTCACCTTGCTGATTGTATTAAATTATATTCCTTGTATAATACAGCACCACTTGTTAGAATGTGTTTTAAATTTGTAGTTTTAAACATTCTTTTAATAAGCAATGAAACAAAATGCATGACCCAGTAATGACAAAACTGCCCACTTCAGAACATTTTAACCATAAAAGGCCACTCAAACTTGTCATTACAATCCACCAGTATCAGTCAATAAACAGAATCTCTGCAGAAGTAAAATTAATCCGAATAATTCTACATTAAAGAGATTTGTAAATAATGAAGAGGCTGTTACTGGCAAACAACCTTACATTTCAGTGTTTCATCTACAAATTCAGTGCCTGCTGCCCTTGAAGAGTTAACTGCCTATGTTACATTAAAAAGAAAAAACTGGCAAGCTGGTAATATTGCTATAGGGAATAATTGACAAACAGACAAGTTCATAGATACTAGGCATCGTATACAAAGGACACACACACTCAGGAATCCAAAACAAAAGAGGAGGCAATTGCTTTCTTTACTTGGGTAATTCACAAGCTGCTGCACCTCTAGGTCAAATGCAAAAGTCTTCTGAAGTGTTTTTTAACAAGAATTATTTACCTTTTCCAGGACTGTGATCACATTGGTAGGTGCTATGACAAGAAGTTCACAGTTTCTGCATTACCAGGCTAGCGAAACATCGCAAATTAAATAATTCAAATTTCAAAACACATATTTAGAGTGTTTTTTCCCAATCAAATAAAAAATCCAAAGAACAGAAAGTTATGTCCGTATGGTACTTACCATTTACGCTATACTTCTGAGGACGTCCTGTAACAGAGTCATAAATGGAGCCTTTTCTTTTCTAAATAACTGTGGAGAGCTTGCTCTCATTGCCACAAGGGCATTTGCTAAAATTATCATAGATCTCCCAGGAGGCAATGTTGTGAATGGGACCCAAACAAAAACACAATCAGAGGAGAAGTCTTTGTGGGATACCAGTATTTTACAAAAATACTGGTTAATCTTTTGCAGGGTGACCACACCCTAAATAAATGCAAAGCAGCTGACCATAATTCAGAACTAAAATAGTACAAGTACTACAATAAGGAAAGGAAAAAAAGAAAACGTATTTGCGAGCTCTGGAAAAACAAGTCAAACTGCTGGACTGATGATGCTTTACATGCAAGACACAAACTGCACTGTAGCAATAAACAGCAAAAAACAGCTTGGCACCTGAAGGTGGAAGGGTGCAAAACTCTGTAGGTTTATGACAACTGCAGAAGTGGTCCAAATGATGAACATCACACCGTTACTAGGTTGTACTCCGAATGTAGCTCTTACAAGTGTTCCTGTCTATAGATGACAATGGTGTGTAATCATGTTCCTGTTAAATAAATACTACCAATTTAATTGGCGTAGAACTAAAAGAATAAACATTCCCTTCACTGAAACTTTATTAGGAACAGATAAATACACCAAAAAAGTAGCAGCAGCCTACAAGGCAGCCTGCAATTACTTGCAAAGAAATGCCACCATAAGCCAGTAGGTGGGAGGAGAAAGTAGACTAAATTAAAAAAAAAATCCTAAATCACTTGGCTGATACAAAACACAAGTCCATATCAGAATTTTAAGTGATGCAAAGAGTTCTTTGTTCTAAAACATATTAAACTGCACTAGAGGTAAACAAACAAGAAAAGGAGCAACAAATACATTTAATACACACACATCCTGATGGTCAAATGTGGAACAGTTGTAACAGAAGACTGCCATCTCTTCAGATCACATATCTAGGTCATAATGAACACTGACCAACGTATGTACTAATTATACTGCACCAAAACACAATTAAATCCATGTGGTAGATGCTGCCATTTCTTAGTGGAGTGAGGTTACTTGTTTTCCATGGGAACTGTTTAAAACCATAACAAATGGAATTGTGAATGAAACTCAACAGCTGCAATTGTCAAAGTTAACATTTTTAAATAGGTATTTTTACCCCTTTCCCAGAGGTACAGCAATCTCAGAGTAAGTTTATATATATATTCAGAAAGCAGGGAGCACAGCTACATGTAAAAAAGTACAGTTGTGTACACTTACCATAAATGTAGACGTTCGAGTGTATTCACTGTTGCAGTCATCACACTTGGGTTATCTGCCTGCAGGTAGCCCTCAGTCGGCCTGAATACCAGAGACTTGGTATTTCTGCGTCGGATGCTGTCATTCCAAGACTGACGTCAGGGGTATAAAAACAGGCAGCCAACACCATTACATCAGTTTTTCTTGCCCCAAATGTCAGGAGGCCCCCAAATAGGGAGCTAAGTTATGGTGGGGAAAACCACCAGTAAAAAGTAAATACCAATACCACTGAAAGGGGTGAGTAATAGCCACAGAGAGGAGAGAGAGAAAAACTAGGGGGCTGGAGGGAGGGAAACCAAGACTGCAAAAGCGAATACACTCAAACATCTACATTTACGGTAAGTGTACACAACTGTACTATGTTCTTCATGTTTCACTGTTGCAGTCATCATACTTGGGTGGATTCCCAAAGCTGAAGAAGGGTGGAGGCAGTCAAGAAAAGTTAGGGCTGGCTAGTATACCTTGCAAGACTGCTGTTGCAAAACCTGCCCTGGATTTGGAAAAGATAAGCAGGTGGTAATGCCTGGTGAAGGTGTGTACAAAACTCCAGGTAGCAGATTCCAGGATGTCCCTGGTAGGGACTCCCCTGAGAAATGCTGTAGAGGTAGATGTTGCCCTAGTAGAATGTGTTCTAACCCTCTCAGGGGTTGGCTTCCCATGGTGTTTGTAGTAGAAATGTATACAGTGTGCTATCTACTTGGAAATTGTTTTGAAATGGCCTTGCCCTCTGCCCCGTTGCAAAGCTGACTAGTAACTGGTCAGATTTTCTGAAGGGCTTAGTCCTATCAAGGTAGAATCTGAGTTGTCTGTGCACGCCCATGGAGTGCAGGATCCTTTCCCTTCATTTTGAGGATTAGAGAAGAAAGTTGGCAAATGTATGGATGGGTTGAGAGCCACACTGGACACCACTTTAGTCATAAAGGAAGGGTTAGTCCTGAGGGAAACCCTGTCAGCATGGAAAATAATGAAGGGTTCCACAGCCATAAGTGCTTGTAGCTCAGACACTCTTCTAGCTGAAGTGATGGATGGAGTGGTTGAGAGCCACACTGGACACCACTTTAGTCATAAAGGAAGGGTTAGTCCTGAGGGAAACCCTGTCAGCATGGAAAATAATGAAGGGTTCCACAGCCATACGTGCTTGTAGCTCAGATACTCTTCTAGCTGAAGTGTTGGCCAGAAGTAAGGCTGTTTTTCAAGAGAGGAATTTTAACTCAGCAGACGCAGCAGGTTCAAAGGGGGGAAGCATGAGTTTCTCCAGTACAAAGTTAAGGTCCCAAGCAGGGGTGGGTGCTCTCCTTGGTGGCCTTAAGTTGCTTGCCCCTCTCAGGAACTGTTTGATAAGAGGGTGTGAGAAGAGAGGTGGATCAGTGTTGTAATGAGCCATAACGGCTGAGGCATGTATCTTAATGGAGTTGAAGGATAGGCCTTTGTGGAGTAGATCTGCTAAGTAATCCAGGATTAGAGGCATGGAGGGCAGAGTTGTGTCCTCTCTTTAGATCGACTCCAGGAGCAGAACCTTTTCCACTTATCGGCATAGTTTTTCTTGTACTGGGTCTTCTACCGTCAAGAATGACATCTGGCACCTGCTTGCTTACGGTTGCTGGGGGAGAAATCAAGGAATAAGCCATACTGCAAGATTTAGGGTTTGCAGTTGTGGATGCAAAATCTGTCCCTCCTGCTGAAAAAGCAGGGTTGGGTTCTCGTGTAGGTGCCAGGGTGGCACTGGTGACAGGCTGCGCAGGAGTGGGTACCAGTGCTGGCGTGGCCAGTCCGGGGCAATCACAATTTTCCTTGGTCTGTCCTGTCTTATCATGAGCAATACTCTTGTGAGAAAGGGCAGAGGGGGAAAGGCATAGATTGAGAGATTTACCCACTGAAAAGATAGGGCATCCACTTTCCAGGCTCTGCTGTGAGGATTCCTGGTGCAGAATTTGCTGAGCTGATGGTTGTAGGGGAAGGCAAAGAGATCCACCTCTGGGGTCCCCCATTTCTGAATGAGAAGGTTGAAGGTGCTGGGCTCCAATTGCCACTCGTGTGGGACTAGGAGATTTCTGCTTAAGTCGTCTGCCAGTGAGTTTTGTTTGCCTGGCAGGAATTGAGCTTGCAGATGGACTTGCATGTCCAAGGCCATGTGCCACAGGGCCATGGCTAACCTGCAGAGTGGGTAGGAGTGGGTTCCCCCTGCTTGTTGATATACCACATAACTGTGGTGTTGTCTGTTTTTATTAGCAGTTGCCCTGGAAGGAGTAGGGATCTAAAAGCTGTCAAGACGTTCTGCACAGCTTGCATCTCTTTTTTGTTGATGTGCAGATGAATTTAACTTGGGCTCCAGTGGCCCTGACTGTATTTGCCATCCATGTGTGCTCTCCCAGGCATAGTCTGATGCATCTGTGGTTAGGGTCTGGGTGGCATGGGGTTAAGAAAAGGGCAGTCCCTTGTTGTAGTTGCATGCTTCTGCCCACCAAAGGAACTCTGTCCTTAGAAAGGGTATGATAGGAAAGACGGTTTCCAGGTCCTGGGAATGTTGGCACCAAAAACTTTTTAAGTACAACTGAAGTTTCCTCATATGCAGTCTTGCATATGGAATTAGCAGTATACATGAGGCCATGAACCCTAGGGCCTGAAGTATTTTTCTTGTGGATAGCTGGGTTCTGGTGGCCATTTGTTTGAACTAGGCTGTCAGACTTGTTTTTCCTGAAGTCAGGAATGCCATGTGGGATGTTGTGTCCAAGCTTGCTCCCAGGAATACAACTGGGTACCAGTTTTGATTTCTTTTCGTTGATGGTGTACCCCAAGGAAGTGAGATGTGTCACAAATATCAGGTGCTGCAACAGCAATTCCTGACTGTCCGCCTGAATCAGGCAGTCATCCAAGTACGGGTAAAACTGTATATTTCTCTGCCTGCAGTATGCAATGGATGGAGCTAGGCATTTTGTGAACGCTCTGGGTGCAGTAGATAAGCCAAAGGGAAGTGCAGAGAACTGATAATGCATAGATCCTGCCCTGAAACGTAGATACTTCCTGCATGACTCCCTTATGGGGATGTGCAGATAGGCTTCTTTTAAGTCTAGGGTGACTAACCAGGCATCCTTGGCTAACATAGGAAGAAGCTGTTGCAGGGTAAGCATTTTGAATTTTGGTACCACCAGTAAGGTATTGAGAATTGAAAAATCCAGGATTGGGTGCCAAGAGCCCTCTTTCTTGGGTACCAGGAAGAGTCTGGAGTAGAATCATTGACCCCTCTGTTCTACTGGAACCGGCTGAAGAGCTCTGATATTGAGCAGGGAAGCTACTTGGCTTTGAGCCTCTGCCCACTGGTTTGTAGGAAGGTCTGGAAACCCACTTGGGGCTGGCAGTGAAGGGAAATAAAATTTGTACCCCGGGATAAAATGTTGAGGACCCACCGGTCCTGTATGACGGACATCCAGTTTTTTGCATGAAGGGCAAGTTTTCCTCTTAGGGGCACAGCAATTGGGCAAGGCTGGGGGTGGAGTAAGGAAGCCACTGTGACTTTTTTCCGTAAGGAGATGGCTTACCACTCCCTGCTTTAGGGGTGGGGAAACTCCATTGTTTAGATCTCTGCATACTCCGAGACTGTAGTCTGGGTGGTCCATTTTCCCTGGGTCTGGTTTGAGAAGGCCTGGAGGGGGATGGAAAGGAGCAGTGTTTGGAAGGGCAATGCCTACGGAATGTAGGGGATTGCACTTGTAAGAATTCTTTAACAGTCTGCATTGACTTAGCCTTTTCTTCCATCTTTTTAAGAACCTCTTCTGCTTTGGTACCAGACAAACTGTCCTTGTTCAAAGGAGTGTCTAGTAACTTTGATTTGACATGGTCTGCTCCTTGAGCCAAGCATGTCTTCTCAGTACAGAGCCAGTGACTGCTGCCCGGTAAGATGCTTCTAGGGCATCAAAGCCACACTGCAAAGTATGCTTGCTGACTTGCCTTGCAGAGTTCGTAGGCTCCTGCAATTCTTTATTTTCTGCACAGTGTAAAGGTTGCCACTTTTTGTTTAATAAGTTCCATAATATGTTGCTGGTACTTTAGCATGTGAAACTGACAATTCAATAATAGCAAGATTTGCAGAGGTATATACCCTTCTTACCCCATCTGCCCAAAGCTCTGGAATCCCTGTCTGAAGGGGTGGGATTCTTGGATGTAGTTGCCTTGATACCTTTAGGCCCCTGGGAAATGATCTCTGGGTCAGCAGTACGATTCTTGAAAAGAAATCTGTGTCAGGTACTCTGTAGTACCTGTCTCGTTTCCTAAAGGCAGGAGGTAAAGTGTCAGGAGTAAGACTGGATTCCATAAAATCATCATCATCATCCAGGACAGGGGGTATTGCTAAAGGCCTGTGCTGAGGCAACTCTAGGAATTCTCTGAGTTGCTTTTTGGACTGAGGATAGTCTTGGCATTCCCAGTGGAAATGTTCTCTTAATTTATGCAAGATTTCACCAAAAGAAATATCCTCTGGAGGGGAGGCAGAGGGAATGGATTCCTCTGCATCTAATTCCTCATAAGCAGATAAGGGCATGTCTTCATAATCAGAAATCTCACAGTCATCGGATTCCTGGTCTGTAGAAGCTGTAGGGGACTGGTCTCTTATTCTCTTAGCAGGGGAAGGCCGACTTCCCCTAAGAAGCATAATAAGGTCTTCGGCCATTCTCAGCTGTGATGCCTGTGCCCTGGCCCAGCATTCAAGGAGCCTCAATCCTCACCATTAACACCAGTGAGGGTAGTCTCATATAGGAGGAAAGGATAACAAATACACACAGTAAAGTTCAATTTCCCTTAAGAGCACACAGAGATCACAGTCAGTCGGGGCTGGTCACTCCCTTGCTCTCCAAATCCCCTATAAGACTCCCCATTGGCAAAGCTATAGGGTCCAGATCTCAGCCTAGTGGGCAAGCTAAAAACCTCCAAGCACCCTCTCTATCCAACCAGTGCTTCATGTCCCTGCCCAAGTAGCTGACACACACACACACACACACACACACACACACACACACACACACACACACACACACACACTCTGAGAAGAGTTTATACAACCACACAGGCACTCCTGGGGAACGATGGCACAGGTTCTCCAGCTGTGCCCCTTTTCCCCCAGACTATACGGTAGTACCAGCTGCCACCACCCACTAATATTTATCAGCTACTCAAAGGCCCTTAAAAGAGTGTCCAATTATTACTGTGCAATATTATTATCCAATTGGTAGTATAGCCCAGGGATAAAGCTATTGAAGTGGCTTTGTACAATTTTACCAAAGGCATCCAAGTACTCTAAAGAGATTAAATTATCTCTACAAAAACAGCCACAGTTGAAAGGGTTTAAGAATATTTAATAACAAATAGTCAAAACACAAGGCAATACTTTTTACTACACAGCGCTAGTCAAGAGTTCAGAGATCACAGAGAAATACTTACAATAATTCAGTAGTAAAGTTCTGACATCACAGAAAAACAGTCTAATCTTTCTAGTTTCTAGCTACTTCTAAGAGAAAACACAAGTCTAAGATAAACTTACATATAGAGCAAGACAGTGCTGGAGAGTTGGATGGTCAAGCCAAAAATGCTTAATGCTCTCTGATTCTCGCTGTTTTTAAAATCACCTTCCTGGTTCACATTACATCATTCTTCACACTTCCCTGGGTTCCCAGGCTAACAGAAACTACATTTACATTCTTCACCTCTGGGCAGAAACCAGAGCAATAAAGGACATTTATGCATGCAAAGTCTGGCCATTAACTCTGGCCTTAAAACAATAGGCAGGATGCCTCACTCTAGACTTACTGACTCCGAGTTTTAACTTCAAAGGGTCAAAACATGCTTTACTTGGTCAGTAGAGTGCACTGTTGTTACATTTTTTTTCGAGTTCCACATGTAACACTATTTTTACCATTTAAGACAAGCCTCTGGTTTTCATTAATATTTACAGATGACAGAATTATCTCCAAAATTCTATCTGGCTAGGCTGGCAGCCTTCACCTATCTTCACTTATCTCCTCCCCTGGAGAACACAAGCTAGTTTTTCAAGTGAAGCTTGAGAAAAGCTGCTTGAGGGAGTTAGGTCTATCTGAGTGTACCTTACCCCATTCCCTGTCTTGAGAGTCCATCTGCATTGGTATTGCTAAATCCCACTGCTGTGCTGCACGGACATATCATATGGTTGCAACCCCAGGCTCCATCTTAGCAACTTGGCATTTTGCTGGCTGACTCTGTTTAACCATGTTAGGGAGTTGTGATCTGTCATAACAGTGAATTTACTTCCATACAGAAAAGGCTGAAGTTTCTGCAGTGCCCACACTATGGCTATACATTATTTTTCTACAGCTGCATAGCATTCCTCCCTGGGTTGGAGCCTATGACTGAAATAAACCACTGGGTGCTCTTCCCCCTCTGAAGAAAACTGGCTAAGTACAGCCCCCACCCCATGGTTCAAAGCATCCACCTGCACAACAAATTCTTTGCTGTAATCTGGACTGGCTAACACAGTGGGTCCTCCCAAAGCATCTTTAAGCTTCTGGAATGCCTGCTCACATGCTGGGGTCCACACTACATTATCTGTCCTGTTCTGCCTTGTCAGGTCTGTGAGGGGAGCAGCTTTGGTACTATAAACTGGGGACAAAGTTTCTGTAGTACCCTGCTGTCCCTAAAAATGCCCTCACCTGCTTTTTAGTAACAGGTGCAGGCCATGCCTGAATGGCTTCCACTCTGGCAGGTTCTGGCCTTATCTTACCACTCCCCACTCTATGTCCTAGGTAGGAGACCTCTGCCATACCCACCTGACATTTGCTCGGCTTAATGGTCAACCCTGCCATCTGTAGTCTTCCCAGCACCTCCCTGACATGATAAAGGAGCTCTTGCCAGGAATGGCTGTAGATGGCAATATCCTCTAGGTAAGCAAGGGCAAACCCTCCTGCTCCTGCTAGGATATGATCTACCAGCCTCTGGAAAGTTGCTGGGACATTCTCCATCCCAAAGGGCATCTTTGTGAACTAATACAAGCTAAAAGGAGTCACAAAGGCTGACTTCTCTCTCGCACTGGGAGTCAAGGGCACCTGCCAGTAACCCTTGGTAAGATCAATGGTTGTAAGATACTTAGCCCCACCCAGCTGCTCTAGGGCCTCATCTGTCCTAGGCATGGGGTAAGCATCTGACTCTGTGTGACTATTTAATTTCCTGTAGTCCACATAGAACCTGGCGCTGCCATCTTTCTTTGTTACCAGCACCACTGGGGAGGCCCAGGGACTGTTGGGACTCTTGAATCACCCATAGTTTCAACATCTCCTGTACCTCATCCCCTCAGAGTCCGACTCTCTCAGACACTCTATAAGGGGCCTGCCTAATAGGCCTTTGGGGTCCTGTATCCACCTGGTACTGCCCCAGGTGGGTGCACCCTGGTTTCCCAATGAACATGTCCCCAAATTCCTGCAACACTGCTTGGATTTCATGAACCTGGCTAGGAGATAGCTTCTGGGACATTGCTACGCCTTCCACTGAGGTGTCAGCCCAAGCCTCACTGAGGGGATCAGTCCCCAGATCTCCCTCAGACGACTCCTGCAATCCAATGCAAATGCACAGCACAAGGGCCCTCTATCATGGTAAGCTATCATCATGTTAACATGGTACAATTTGTGCCCCTGCCTTCTGCCTAGCAGTTTCACCATCTAATTAAAATCACTTACCTTTCTTACCACCTTGTAGGGTCCCTCCCAAGCTGCGTGCAGCTTGTTGTGTCCGACAGGAATGAGAACCATTACTTGCTGCCCCACAGCATACACGCAAGGTCAAGCATTCCTGTCATATGACATCTTTTTCTGTTGTTGGACCTCCGCCAGGTTCTCCTGGGCCAAGCCAATGAGTTTCCTGACCCTTGTCCTGAGAGGGGAGCCTCTCTGTAAGCAAACAACAGATGGGGCAAATATTTGTCCCACTCCCTCAAACTGATTTGCAAATGCCTGTAGCATGGACTTGATTGTAGAGTTTAACCTCTCTACAATACCATTAGTCTGGGGATGGTAGGGGGTGGTCTTCATATGCTTCACCCCACAGGACTTCCACAGACAAGCCAGCAGATCTGACATGAAATTGGCACCTCTGTCAGTCAGTATTTCTTTTGGGAAACCTACCCAGCTGAAAATCTCTAACAAAGCATTTGCCACCTTCTCTGCCTCAATGGAGGACAAAGCCACTGCCTCAGGGTATCATGTAGCATAATCCACTACCACTAGGATATACTTTTTCCTTGTGGAACTTGAGGTACTCAGAGGACCCAAAATATCAATAGCCACCTCTGAAATGGCTCCTCAATCACAGGCAAAGGCATCAAATGAGCTCTCACCTTATCTACTGCCTTGCCTACCTTTTGGCACTGCTCGCAGGCCCTGCAGTACCCTGTTACATCTCTGGAAATTCCAGGCCAATAGAAGTTCTGCATAATATGCCTCTTTATACGTTTTATGCTCATATGACCTGCAAAGGGAATATCATGGGCTATGGCTAGAAATGCCAGATGGTAAACTCTAGGCACTACCAACTGCTGTAGTCTCTCACCTTCTTGCCCTCCCTCAGGGGTCCATTCTCTGTACAGTAATCCTTTGTCCCAGTAT
Source organism: Protopterus annectens (assembly GCF_019279795.1). Classification (NCBI taxonomy): domain Eukaryota; kingdom Metazoa; phylum Chordata; order Ceratodontiformes; family Protopteridae; genus Protopterus; species Protopterus annectens. The sequence goes on from NC_056743.1 coordinate 599,703,178, forward strand.
ACAGATTCCACTCTTTCCTTGAGAATCAGGTGCCTCCTTAGCTACCTGCCTCAGACCTTGCAATGTAGGGTCTGAGACCTGAGCCTGTCTCAACTCTCGCCTTGTAACCCTTCCCAGCTCCCCTTCCAGAGGAAGTCTGGCATCCTCTGACAGTGGTGCCTCACTGTCAGCCTGGGTACTACTACTCACCTCTACCTTTGCAGTCAGTCTGTCCAAGGGACCATCAGTACCCCCACGCAGCTTTGGCTCACCATCTGTCTCACTGCTACAGGGTAGCTTCCTTCCTGAAGTAACCACCTCACCAGTCCTGGCCGCAAGTATGCAGTCTGTCTGGGTTTCCCCCAGGCTACCAGACCTACCTACATGCTTGTCTCCTAGCCTGACTGCGTGTAACTGCACAAACACATGGTACTGCCTCATCCAAATCCTTCCCTATCAGGACATCTGCAGGATGGTAGTTTGGTACCCTTGTTGTCTCAAGACAACCTACTATTGGCATTTTGTCTTTCCCACATACTGTTTCCCTCACCTTTTGTTCCCCACCTTGCCTCCGTGGACACCTGTATGCCACATGGCCCCACTGGTTGCATTCAAAACATTTAACCCTAGCTCCTGGACGTGTACCTGGACTAGTGGCTTCCCCTGCTACTGGCAGATTCTGTTGGGGCAGTCTGTGCTGCCCACCATGGGTTCCTTTAGACCCATGAGCAGTACTGGGGGTCCCTGTCCTGTGCAGGGCTGCCCTGCTTGCCAGGTATAGGTCTCCCTTCTCCCCTAACGCATCTGAAGTGGCACATTGTCTATCAGCTAACTAGATCCTCATGTCCTCAGGCAAAGTGCTAAAAGCTTGTTCCCTCACCAAAAGGTCTGCCATCCTTTCAAAAGTGGTGACCTGACATCTACTCACCCACCTATGGAAATAAGTGCTCAGTTCAGCAACATATTCACACACACGTTCATCTGCCTTGCGTCTATGCTCACAAAACTTTTTCCTATACATTTCAGGTGTTAGCTTCAACTATTCTAACAAGTGATTTTTAACAGCAGTATAATCAAAACATGCATCAGACATTTTTGACAAAACAGTTACAGCTTTACCATGGAGTAAGGGGGGGGGGTCAGGAACCACACCCAGAGCCTTTGGACAACACCATACTGTTTGCATACCCACTCAAACATATGAATGAAATTATCAAAATTATCCCCCTCTTTAAACTGTGGAAGAAATTTACTCAACTTTTGTGCTTCTGGGGTCCAGTTACTCGCTTCCCCATGACCTCCATGACTCTGGCAAAGAGTCAGCATCGCCTTCTCATGCAGCCTCTGCCTCTCCTTTTCCTCCGCTTTCAGGCATAGCAGTTTCTCATTCTCCTCAGCCTGCAAACATCTCAGTTTCTCCTTGTCCTCACTCTCTAGATGCTTTACTCTCTCAGCTGCTTCTAGTTCCAAACCCCTGGCCTCCAACTCAAGTCTCTTTAGCTCCAGATGGAATTTTAAGTCCTCTGCAGAAAGGTTGAGCTGTCCATTCTCCAAGGGTATTATATCTCCACTGCCAGTATGATTGTCCTCCTCATTGCTATTTTCTGATGCAGTTGTAACCAAGGCTGCAATCAGGTCGGCCTTAGTCAGGTTGCCATGCACCAGTCCCCTAGCCTGGCACATCTCTGTCAGCTTTCCATACTCCTCTGCTAATATGGTGCCTGCTCACCCTGACTAACTAAGCTAACAAAAGAAATAAAACAATTGTGATTTGAACTCTGAGTATTCACTGCTTTACTTGGTCAGTAGAGTGCACTGTTACATTTTTTTCCAGTTCCACATGTAACACTACTTTACCATTTAAGACAACAAGCCTGTGGTTTATATTAATATTTACAAATGACAGAATTATCTTCAAAATTCTATCTGGCTAGGCTGGCAGCCTTCACCTATCTTCACCCATCTTCACCCAATCTTCACATAAGCATTTGTTTTTGTGGCATGGGAGCAGGTCGTCGGTTTTCTAGCCATAGTGTGTGCTCTGGGCCTAACAAACTCGGTAGTTTTGGTTAAAAAATTAGTAGTCCGAGTCGAACATTGGTTGAGCGAAGAACTGCCTCAGAAGCCAGTGCTTGCACAGCGCCTCCGGACCCATTCAAGGTGGAGACATCCGCAGGTTCCACAGTCAAAGAAGAATCTCACGGTATACCGAACTCCAAATGGGTTTCGGTAGAGGCAGGCGAATCCAATGAAGCAGGCATCAGGGGCTGCGAAAGCGAATCAGTGAGTACTGGCGGACTGGTGACTAGCTTAACAGAAGCGCCGTTGGCAGCTTTGGACCTATGCGGTCTCTCGGTCTTTATCCTTACGTTTTTTCAGAATATCGGTAGATGGCTTACTGAAGCCATTTCAGAATACGGAGATCAAGAGCGAAAGAATTTAGCGACAAAGAGAGCCCGACAACAAATGGTTCGAGCATTAAACAAGGCATAAAACCGACAGCGAGGTACGTTGTGGTCTGGGCCTAAACAGGTGACGCAGTAAGAATGAAAATTTCTGTGAGGTATTTGCTTTCCACAGGCAAGACAATTGTTAACTTTTTCTGACATCGGTTAGAGCAAGAAAAAAGGATCCCCAGCGGGGTACTTAGCTTTAGAAGACTTCAGGATTATTCAATTCGTAAACGAAAATTCAGGTAGAGGCCAACCGGCACTTGCGAACTGCTTTCTGCTTCGAGGTCCTCGGCAAGTAAGACTGATGTAATGGTGTCAGCTGCCTGTTATTATACCCCTGACGACCTGACATCAGTCCTGGAGCAACAGCATCCAACGCAGAAATGCTACGTCTCTGGCATTTGGGCCGACTGAGGGCTACCTGCAGGCAGATAACCCAAGTGTGATGACTGCACCAGTGAAACACGAAGAACATCCACAAGTTTAAAAATCCCACTTTTTTTGCAGTTACGGGCATTCAAGATGCTGGTCTCTGCAAATTCAATAGGAACCCATATTTGATGCATACAAACACATGCACACTTTCTCTCTCATACAAAAACGAATTTAAATTACACACACACACACAGTTTTACCTTATTTCTAAACCAAATGGCCACACGTGGGCACACAGGCTTAATTCATCTCTTAAAGGAACTGCTGGCTTAAATTCTGTGTGGGACTGTGGAATGTGTTTAGAGCCACGTTGGCGTCGTGACACATGCATTTTCCACCTTAAAGGAGAAGACTCTCGTATCACAAAGAATTTTCTTTTTTTTTTTTTAAATTGTTAAAGCCTCCTGACCAACCTGCAGCTGTAAGTGGGAGGGCTTTCAACCCCCCCCCCCCGACCTATGATTTTGGGATCTTATGCCGAGAGGAGTGCAAACTTTATGTTAATTAAAATAAATAAATAAATACATAAATAAAGATTGTGCCCTTTACGAGGCTGGCCTGTACAGTGCCCAAGGCAGTCGCCTAGTTCGCCTATGCCTAAGGCCGGCCGTATCATGAAAAGACCTGAAAGTGTCTCAGAATGTTATGCAACACTGAAATGTCTTTCTGGTTTTATCAGGTTCAAAATAAAATCATCTGCAAACAAAGCCCTTTTCTTGATTACCATACTAATTACATTCCTGCATTTCTGAATCCTTTTATTTGCCAAAGGTTCTAAATATAACACAAATAACAAAGGGGTAAGAGGACACCTCTGCCTGGTTCCGATGTGCAAACAAAACTTATGACAGGAACCCCCAAGTTTACTTTTTGCCTCCGATCCCTCATATATCCTTCTAATTAACCTTATTTTGTCAGAGAATCCAAATGCTTCCATTGCCCTACTCATAAAATCCCACGTTACTCTGTCAAATGCTTTCTCTGCATCATGACCCACCAACAACAGTAGGATTTTCTTATATTCTCCTTCCTTCTGGATCTTCACTGTTCTATTACTGTTGACAAATGTTTGCCTTCCCTCCACAAAACCACACTGAATCATATCTATCAATTTTGGCATCACCTTTGCCATTCTTTTAGCCTTTATAGACTTAAACACTTTATAATCATGGTTTAGAATCAAAATGGACCTATATGAAGCTGGATCTGATGGGCCTTTACCATCTTTAGGTATTACAGCCACCACAGCTTTCTTCTATGTGCTTTTGGTGGTTCTCTTCCTTTTAAAATGTTAACAAAAACATCCAGATCTTTATCACTTTCTTCCATCCTAGATTCCAAACTTCCACAAGAATACCATCTACTCCTAAAGACTTTCCTGTAGATTGGTTCTACATTACTATTTTTATCTCTTCTACTCGTACCTGTAATTGAGCTTCATCTTGTGATAACCTTAACATATTTAATTCTTTCATACACATTTCCATTTGCATTTTTCTAGACTTCCACAGTTCTCTGCTTTATACAGATTTTCATAAAATTTCAGAAATATTTCTAACACCTATACAGGATCTCTGGTTATTTTCCTTGTTATAGGCCCCCTAATCTTGGTAACAACCCTTTTGGCTTTCTGTTGCTCGAGCCATTGTGCTAAAAGCTTTTGAGCTCTGGAGTTATCAAAAAACAGTTGCTTAACAGCAATCTTTCTAAACTCATGCATATTATCAAGGAAGTCCCTTATTTCCTTATTCAGCACTATACAGTCGCGCCTCTTCTTGTTCTGCAAGATTCCTCCTATTCTGCAATACTTAAATCTTTTGTCACTTTCACTAAATAATTCTTGTTACTTAGCCGTATCGCCTTCTTTTATTTCAATCCTATTTTTAAATTCCATTTTCATACATTGAACCTTTTATCAGGGAATGCAGCCTTATGTCCTGGATGTGGGAGGGACCAGTTCATGCCACAATGTCCAGAGAATTCCAAGAGTATGGCGAGTCTAGCAGAGTCACTTGCGGCTACTTTCCATATGCCATGAATACTATGGCAGCAGTAATTTATATGAAAAACATCAAGAAAACTCAAAAGACTGTGATCAGAAGACAGGACTGAATTCCAAAGCCTGGAAGAAATTGCAGTCATCACAGCTGTAAGTGAGCCAAGAATTTTTGCAAGCATTAAATGTAACACTATGCTCAGCAGGATATGCTTTAATGTGCACTGTGTACAGTGCTAGGCCTTATATTTGAGCGTATATTTCCCATATGCACTAGCACTGCAACAGGGAGAACCACCTGTGCATATCCTAGGCTTGCATTTCTTTGCTGGAAACACAGCTAGTCTTTACCACCAACAGAAGACACATCTTGCAGTAGGGAAAACTCCATACCCTCCCTCCAGGATAAGAAAACTTGTCATTGGTTGGTAAATCTTTTTTGTAGTGCTCGCCTTGCTACTTAAACGTGGGTTTCTGCATGACATTTGGAAACAAATCTTTGCACCAGTTAAGCTACCTAATAACTTCAGTTTCACGTTCTTCTGTACACCATATCAAAACCTAAACAGCCTTTTGGAATACACTTCAAAGTTTTGAAGCTTCAAGCCCACTGAAGATTTATGCTAGTATTGGTGGTATATTACACACAAAGAAGGTATTTTATGCAAATGCATTTTTTTCTGCTACTTTTCCCAGTCCTAAATGGAACTCTACACCAAAGGAGTATGCACTTACTGAGACTGAATTATGCATCTACAAAAAAGCAATGGTCTCTCTCCTTTTTAAATTTGTTAACAGGGTAAGTCACCACAGACACCTGATCCTTTTACCGGTGACCTGGGAGTGAACTGCTCAGCATTACAAAGTAGGTAAAAATGAGGCTGATGAAATCAAATAATGAACTTCATGATGCAGCTCATTAACATCTCTTAGTCTTAATCCTATGCACTAACTGTCCTCTGCTTAGTGATATGAACTATCCATACCTCTAAACTGTCCTGAATTACTCGGTTTTTACTGAGTTTTGGGGTTCAAATAATGGGGTGCCAGGATTTCCGAGTGGTACCCCTTCATTTTCGATTTATTCGCGCTTTGTTTTTTATTTTTTTAATTTTCGCGCTTCATGAGCTTACATCATCGCATGCGCAATGATGTCAGCTCCACTAGCCTGTTGGAATTGAGCTTGTGCTATTTCTGGCTCTGGTTCAAATGCTTTTGCGAGCAGCAAGTCACCAGAGCTGGAAAGGATTTAGCTGGATTTAATTATAAGACTCTCCGCTCGAGTTATACAGCCAGAAAGGATTTTGCTGGAAGACGCTCCGCTCGAGTTATTGGATTTTATTTAAAAGACGACGCTCGCTGTGTCTGGATGTATTTAGAGGTAAGGAAAGGTCAGAATAGTGTGTGTATGAAGCAACTGGAATGTGACTTTGGCTAACATATAGAGGACTTGTACAATTTTGATCTCCAAAAGAGTAGACATTACAAGCTGCCCACTTGGTATCAGGCTCAGAAGACATATCACATATGACAGCCAGAATACTCTGCTCACCCTATACCACTCAGAGTTATTACAGCAGCCTGCACTAAATTGCACTGAACTGCTGCTAATGTGAAGCCTGTACACCTAATACAATAGTTGCTGTGCTCTATTCATTTCCATTTTCACCTTGTGCATTTCAAAAAATGATGGTGTTCTCCATGGTTATCCTACAAGTCATCACTGACGGTTTGAAACGAAAACCCCCGAAAAGGGCTAAATTAGTAACATAAAATAAAAAATAAAACCTGAACTTCGGTAAGGAAACTCCACTTTAATCACAAATATTGCAAAACAACTTAGCGCTTTTGCCAGCAATTATGTCATGGCTTCTTCAGAGTTCAGATTTTATTTATCATCACTGACTGTTTGATTGTGGGTGTGTGTGTCTGTGTATTTCTTGCCAAGATTTTACGTTGTGACCATGGAGTTGGTGTACATATCATTTTGAGCTGGTGGGGGTGTGTCCTCTGATATCTGGGGTGCAGAAGGACTTGGCCCCTGCAAGAAAGATTTTTTTCTATTTATATTTTTTGGCTCATTTTTTCAAAATTAAACTTTCAGTAAATGATACGCCAAAAAAAAAGATCATCAATGGCTAGTAGACCAACTGTTCCCCAGACATAGTCCTGGTATTTCTTACGTCACTTTTTGAATTAGGTGCAAATCAATGTTTTTATTTACATCACACTGCTCATCACTTACATTTCACTATCTTATTCTGTTTCTTATTGTTCATTCTTGATGTAAGATTGATCTACAGACCCACTAAGTCTTACGAAACAAGTGTCCTAGAACCCATTCATTCCCCTGGGGTAAGAGATGCATACAGTGGTAGTGGGAGCTGTCATTCAAACACTAGGGCACAGCGTTTTGTAGTTAAGCCCTAACATCCCTTTCACATGCCAGACATATCCAAAAGTTTAGTATTCAATGGACTACTGTGCTATATGTATGTGACTCAGAGTGTATATAACAAATGGCCCTGTGCCCCCTTTCTAGACAGCACCTTCACATGTTCTGAAGAGATGTGGCCAGGCACATGCCATTCTCCTCCTTCTCAAGATAGATGAGATGGTTTAGCTGCATTCGTCTTCGCTCCCATGTCACCTTTAACAGGTGTCTGACCTAGTAGGTTCAGATTTGAGTCATCTGAGCTTTACTCAGAGTATCCCTCTACACAAAGGGAAACAGCTATACATAATGATAGTATAACAGCCCAGTAAAAGTGAATTTCATACGCTCATTTTCTTAGAAATCATTTTCTTGGTATATTACTTAGATGGATTTGTTTTCTGAGTTAGGACAATAATGCCCCCTCACAGCCCCATGGATGGGAGGACACATGCCATCGCATAAATTTATAACAAACTCCTAACTCTTTGCACCTAACAGATAAAGCAGCAATTTCCACAATACAGTTTTTATCTTCAGCAGAATTTAACATGCTCAATGCAATTGAATATGTTAAACCAAACCATATTTTGACCAGTTCTCTGACTCCCATATTTGATCTTGTGTGTCTCTGAGAAAAAAAATAATACCTTCAAGTGAAGAGTGAATCTACACTGTAAAGAGTTACTCTGTATTACAGAGGTGTATCAGTCTCTCTTGGTAACTCAGATTAAAAATGCAGGGAGAAATCCCAAGTAACATCTGTTGATATAAGTAGGCATAAAAAATCAGATTATGTATTGTCTGTTGAAATTATTATTATTGCTATACTAATAATACCCATTATTGTTATTACATGCAAAACAAAGGGGCTGAGAACTAATTCTTATCTTACTTTGTTTCATTTTCTGTTTTAGACATATTCAACCAGAAAACACAAAATAGATACCATTTCCTTGTTTATTTCAGTACAAATCGTTTGATACTTAGTACAAACCATTTGCCAAACCATATGAATCTGTTTATCAGCTTCCTAGTTGTGTATTCATATACTATATTGCGTACAGGCTAAAAAGAGCCTACAATCCCTAGCCACCACCACTTGTGAGCTTTGCCCTGTTTTTTTTTGTGCTACGAGGCTGAGCGCTGTGGTGAGAAATAAATTCACTAAACGATAGCCATTAAGCTTCAGTCTTTGTATATTTCAGAAAGCTGATCTGACATAGTAGTATGTTGCTCTGACTGTAGTGCATAGGGTCCAGGGCTCAAGACTTGCTAGTGAAATGCATGGCGGTAAATAGAAGTTATGTCCTTACCATAACGTTCCATGTGGAGTGTTCATCTCGCCTTTGTTCTTACACCTGGGTTCGGAGCCGATCCTCGGCTCCGTGTCGGCCACTTGGCAAAGCTCTGCATCGAAAAGAAGCTCGAGACCAACCTAACTCCCACAATCCCCCCTCTGCCTTTACCTCAGATCTAGTTTGCAAGCAAACCAGCAGGGAACAGAAGAGAGCATAACACGTTCATACCAAACCAGAATAAACCTATTTACATAACACAACAACTGCTCAAGGCAGAAGCAGGAGAAACAAACCAGACACCTAAACTGGACGTTCTTCCTGAGGGTGGGAGGGTGGGAATGTAAGAACAAAGGCGAGATGAACACTCCACATGGAACGTTATGGTAAGGACATAACTTCTGTATGTGAGAGTGTTCAATCTCGCCGTTTGTTCTTACACCCGGGTAGCGTCCCTAGCTCCATGTTCCTGAGGAACTCAGGGGAGAACGTTCCTGAGCACAGTGGAACCAAAGGTTGTCCTGTCCCTAGAAATCCTGTCTACTTTGTAATGAGAAATGAAGGTATGTGGTTTAGACCAAGTGGCAGTCGCACAAATAGTGTCTAACAGCAGGCGGGCTGCATGAGCCAGGGATGTAGATACTGATCTTGTAGAGTGCCCTTTGGGCTTGACAGGTAAAGTTTGTTCAGAGGCAGTATAAACAAAAATAATACAATCAGAAAGCCATTTGGACAGGGTTCGTTTTGTAACTGCCATACCCTTCTTGCTGTCTGAGAAGGCTACAAAGAGCTGGTCTGTTTTTCTGTGATCCTTTGTTCTATCCAAGTAAAATCTGAGTTGTCTATGAACATCTAACTTGTGTAACATATATTCCAACTTATTGGAGTGGTTTTTGAAAAAGGTGGGGAGTTCAATGGACTGATTAATATTATTAACGGAGCAAACTTTGGGAAGAAAGGATGGATTAGTGCGAAGAGATACTCTGTCAGGGTGAAAAATCAAATAAGGATGTTTAACTGAAAGAGCTTGAAGCTCCGATACCCGCCTGGCCGATGTGATAGCCACCAGAAAAAGGGTCTTCCATGACAAAAACTTCAAAGGACAGGAAGAGGCTGGTTCAAAAGGTGGTAGCATCAGCTGTGACAAAAGAAGGTTCAAGTTCCAAGGTGAAGTAGGACTTCTAACTGGTCTAATATGGAAAGATCCTTTTAGAAAGGCCTTACAAAGTCTGTGAGCCATAATAGGAGCCCCACTTTCTCCCACATGAAAATTTGATATGGCAGCTAATTGCACTCTCAAAGTGGCAGGAGAGGCCCCTTGGTGGAACAATTCGGTTAAAAACTCCAAGACCTTATTTAGGGGAGCTATCACGGGATCCAATTGTTGTGTAGTTGCCCAATGTACAAAACACTTCCATTTACTAGTGTAAATCTTTGTAGTGGAAGCTTTATGAGAAGCCACCAGGATATTTTGAACTGCAGGGGATAGAAGATCAGACCTGGCTAAGAAGGGAAGCAGAGCAGCCAAGCTGCTAGTCTGAGGGAGAGAAGCGACGGGTGGAGAGCCCCTGACGAGTGGGTCAGTAGATCTGGCTCTGGGTCCAGGATCCAGTGATCCTGCATTTGGTGTGCTAGAAGAAAGGGAAACCATATTTGACGAGGCCAGAATGGGGCAATGAGGATAATTGTCCTTTGCAGGTTGCTGGCTTTCTGTAGTAATTTTGAAATCAGGGGAACAGGAGGAAAAGCATACAGGAGACCCGGGGGCCAATCGTGAACCAGAGCGTCCCTGGGGACTTCCCCTGGAGGGGGTAATAGGGCAAAATAGCTTCTGCATTTGGCATTCATTGGAGACGCAAACAGATCGCAGGAAGGCTGGCCCCACTTGCAAAATATCTCCTTCGCAACTAACTGTTTGAGGGACCACTCGTGAGTTAACAGGATGGCTCTGCTCAACCTGTCCGCTATGACGTTGGATAACCCCGGGATGTGCGTTGCTATCAGAAAGCGACCCGTGGACTCTGCCCATTGCCAGATTCTCATGGCCTCTCTGCATAGTTGGTAAGACTTGGTTCCCCCTTGCTTGTTTATGTACCAGACTACAGACATGTTGTCCGTCTGGACTGTAATTGTCCCTAGAGGAAGAAGGGGAGCAAAGTGTTGCAACGCTAGAAACACTGCCCTCAACTCTAGAACATTGATGTGCAGATTGCATTCCAAATTGGTCCATTCGCCTTGGACTGTCTGTCCCTGAAAGATGCCCCCCCACCCTATCAGGGAAGCGTCCGTGGTCACCGTTGCTGTCGGGGTGGGCAGCACAAATGGTCTTCCGCTGGAGAGATTGCAAGTCCGGAGCCACCAAGCCAGGTGTGATTTGCATATGTTTGTGATGTGGATTTCGTGTGTCAGGGGTAACTTTTGGAATGACCATTGTGCAAACAGTAGCCATTGAAGAACTCTCATGTGCAGTCTTCCCAAAGGTATCGCAATGAGAGAAGCTGCCATGAGACCCAAAACCTTCAGAACCAGTTTCGCTGGGGATTTTCTGGATGATAGAAGAAGAGATATATGGTTTTGTAGGGAGGCTATCCTTTCTGGAGGAAGCCTTAGAATTAAGCAACGCGTATCCAATTCTGCTCCTATGAATGAGATATGCTGTGATGGCTGTAGTAAGGATTTTTCGAAATTTACGGAAATTCCGAGATGAACACAAAGTTGTAGTGTGTAGTCCCTGGCCTGAATCAGTCGACGCTCGGTGGTGGCAGAAAGGAGCCAGTCGTCCAGATACGGAAACACCTGGAATCCCAGGCGTCTCAAGTGAGACGCTACCACTGCCATACATTTGGTGAAAACCCTGGGGGCTGAGGTCAGACCAAAGGGCAGGGCTCGAAACTGAAAGTGACTGGCTCCCAGTCGGAAGCGCAAGTGATCCCTGGATGCCCTGGCCATTTTGATGTGGTAGTATGCGTCCTTTAGATCTATTGAGCACATCCAGTCATCCTTCTGTAAGAATGGAAGGATCGATTGAAGCGTGACCATCCGGAACTTTTCTTTCTTGATGAAGGTATTGAGTTTGCTTAGGTCCAGAATTGGCCTGCAGTCCCCTGTCTTTTTTGGAACTAAAAAGAACCTTGAGTAAGTTCCGAATCCTCTTTGGTCCGCTGGGACTGGTTGGATGACTCTTTTTCTAGCAGCTTTGAAATTTCTATAGCTGCAGGGCCTCGCAGATGGGGCGGCACATCTGGGAGTCTTTTCTGTGGAATTGGGGGCAATAGGAATGGTATTTTGTAGCCTCTGGTAACAACGCTTTTTACCCAATTGTCTGATGTAAGATTTTGCCAGGCCTGAGGGTATAAAGCTAAGTGACCCCGACTGCCTCCAGAGCAGGACAGTCGGGCCTCCTCTCAGGAGTGCTGGAAAGGTTTCCCAGGGAGTGTATCCCTGTCACCTTGGTTTTGCGGACCCCTTCTGCCGCCAGGGCGACGTCTTCCACCTCTGCCCCCCCTCTGCCTCTGGAGGGGGTATCACCCTGTGCGCCTGGGAAAGAACCCTGGGGTTTTCGAAACCACATTTTTCCACCACGTTGCCCTTTGGGGTACGGTCTGGATGGGGTGGAAAAACGGACTCCGACAGCAGACAGAGTCTTTCCCTCTTGCTCACACCGGGTAAGGGTCTCCTTTACTTTGGGGCCAAAGAGAGTGGCACCATCAAATGGGGCGTTAGTAAAGGAAGACTTGAAGGCTTCAGCAAATGAACATAAGCGCATCCAGGATTGTCTACGAAGAGCAATCGCTGAAGCTGCTGCCCTACTCGATCCTTCGGCTGCGTATGATATCAGCCTCATGGACGAGTTCACAATAGATGTAAGGGTATTGAGATGTGCTGTAACCTTCTCTGAGACAGCAGCATCTGTAGTACCCTGGAGGGTATCTCCCAACTCTTTGATTAGATCCCTCTGTAGCCGTGTGAAATGGGTCAAATAGTTCAGGGATCGCATAGAAAAAGCCGCTGAACTAAAAATGCGCTTCCCATACCTGCCCATAGTCCTAGAATCTCTGTAAGGCGGATTGACAGATGAGGAAGATTCCGACATCTCCTTTTTCGTGGCAGCTGCCACCACCATAGCGTCCACTGGCACTCCCTTTGTCAGATAAGCCTTATCTTGGGGGGCAGTAATATATTTGTTAGGCTTTCTAGGGACTGGCTCCACTGTGTCAGGTGTCTCCCACGCCCTTCGAGCAATCAATTCCATCAACTCATCGAAGGGCGGAGTGACCCAGGAGGAGGAAGGGCGAGCACCGAATGCCTTCAGCAAGACTGACTCATCCTCAGAAGGGGGGAGGGATTGCCAATCACCTCTCTGTTTTAGGATCTCCAGGATGTCAGAAAAGGAGACATCCTCTGAGGGTGACTTTGGGGACCCTTCTGACTCATCTAAGTCAGTGTCCGATGTCAATGATTCTTGTGGAGAATCTAAGTGTCTCCTCTTACACAATCTTTTCCTCGGAACTTCCTCGGGGGGGCATCCGAAGAAGCCTCCGAGGAAGAGGGGGCACCCTCTAGGGGTGGCTGAGACACTGGTGCTCGACGCTTAGATGTAGCCGTGGGTGCAGAGGAGGATAACGGCCCTTTATGGGAAGGAGAAGCTGTTTCTGCTGAGGTGGTTGTCTGAACAGACAGCACCTTCCTCATGCGTTCGAAGGCCCCCGGGTCCCGAGTCGAGGTATCCCCCGGTTCCGAAGAAGTCGGAGGAATTCCCGAGACAGGCCCCGAAGGCATCGACCCCGAGGACGGAGCCAAGTCGATCCGAGCCGAGGCCCCGAGAGGGAGTGTCGGAACCGAAACATCGGTCCGACTCTCAGTCCCGGACCCAAGGATGGATCTTCGGCTCCGAGACTCCGGTACTGGATCCGACGGAGTCAAGGTGAACGGTACCGACCGAGAAAAAGACGGTTCCGGCACCGAGGGCTCCACAATCACCAGGTCAGCCTCTCCCGGCTCCGAAGACTGGATAGGCCTCGGAGGAGGAACAGGTGGAGATAAGGGAAGGCCTTCGAGTCTCGACACCAACTGGGAAAAGACAGAGATGAGTTTGGACAAAGCTGTATTCTCCATCAATTTCTGCACCATGCGGTCTACATCGGTGTCGGAGAGGGGCCTGGAAGAACGCGTCGAAGGAATCGAAGACGGAGCCGACCTCAAAAGTGCAGGAGGAGGAAGCTCCGTCACCGGTTCCAAGACTCGAGGCTCGGTAACTGACAACAGTTCAACACTCGGCCCCGAAGTCTGTGGAACCGGTGATCGAACTTTGAATGAAGAGCTCGGAGCCGATGACTTGGGCTCCGATGTCTTCGATTCCTTCGAGGATTTAGATGCCTGGTCTGATGCATCCAGAGCCTCTTGGAATGCAGGCTTCAAAAGGCCCCTATCCATAAGTTTCCTGCGCCTATCTGTCATGACCCTTCCACTGAAAGAATGACAGATGGAGCAGTCTTCTTGCAGATGGAGAGGGCCAAGACAGTAGACGCAGGAACTATGATTGTCTGTGACAGACATCTTCTGTCCACATTGGCACCGTTTGAAGCCTGATTTAGCCTTTTCTGACATGTTTACAAATTTCAATCCAGAAAACAGTGAAATAGCCAGTACTAAATGTCTAATCAAGTAAAGAAAGTCAAAGCCAGTAATATTTGTCAAATCCTGTTAATAAAGTCACATCCAATAGTAAACTCCAGCAAAGTTAAGGGTGGGGAAGGCCCCGAGGGAATAACTCAAAGAAGTATATAAAAATTATATACGGAACCGAGAAACCCTCGATACTCTACTCACACACACACACAGTCAATCTTTAGAGAAGTTTGTATACAAAAAATAATACAAGAAATATAAGAAATAATCAATCTTAGCTTTGAGGTGGTCCGAGCTCATCAAAAATGATGCGAACGTTGCAGCGGCAAACTAGATCTGAGGTAAAGGCAGAGGGGGATTGTGGGAGTTAGGTTGGTCTCGAGCTTCTTCTTGATGCAGAGCTTTGCCAAGCGGCCGACACGGAGCCGAGGATCGGCTCCGAACCCAGGTGTAAGAACAAACGGCGAGATTGAACACTCTCACATCACATTTTATTCTAGCAACTTTACAAAATTATACAAGCAATGTTTAAAATGTGTCCCTGGTTACTGACCTTTTGCCCCCCCCCCCCCCCCAAAAAATGAAATTGAAAATAAGTGCGAGAAGCTGTGCAAGATTCCTATGGTTTTACACTACTTTCATTCTATTTGTAGTGTGGATGTGGAAGTAGACTTTTATGATGGAAATGTTCTGAACTGGGCAGTTTTGTCATTATTGGTGCATGCATTTTGTTTCACTGCCTACAGTACAGACTACTAGAAAAATGTTCAGACAATAAATTTAAAATGCGCTCTAGCAAGTGTGTTGCATTATACAAGGAATATAATTTAATAAAGTCAGGAAGGTGCATCAAAAAAGAACACATGTATGTTTCTTGTTTTGTGTGCAAGGTGCCAATGACTTGAAAACACCCCAAAAGTAATCTTTATCCACCACTGGCCAGATGCATTTTCTTTGGATGTGGTGTGGGTTTCAATGCTATTTCAATGAATGCGAGTTTCAAGGGCAGAGAAATTTTAATGCCAAGTCTATTTTCAATGTGAGACAGTATTGCTCTGTTTACCAGATGTTTATTAGTGTTTGTGCATTGTTGTGCTGGAAAATGTAAAAATAAAATCCAAATAATCATTGTAGAAGTAAAGCAGTAAGTACACATTAGTGTTTATGGTAAATGGGGCGAAATAGCCAGGTAATGGGATACTCGAATGGCAGCAGGGGGACACTGGTGCCATATTTTAGTCATCTGTTCTTCAGTTTGCATTTGAAAGGTGGTATCCCACAATTCCATTGGAGTGGGTGGGGTTACGTAACTATGTATGCAAATTAGATGTTAATCAGCATACACATTTGTACCTATTTTTCATGGGCCTTGTCCAGATTTTTAATGTTTCCAGGTTGAGAGGTATGGAACTATCACAGGATCATAATTTACTGCTACATGAACATTCTCAGTCAAGCAGCCTCTCTCATTCTTTCTGACATCAATCTCAAAGTTTGGACATATACAAAAGTGAAGTGGACTCCAACCAGCTGAACTATCAATTTATTTCAGTGAAGACTAGTAAATGTTGCCTCACTCATAGGTTCATAGGAGATTGCTAGGCTAATGGCTCAAGATTCCTTACAACTTAGACAGTTTTACCCAGATTCTACCCAATTTTCTATCACTATTTTGACAGACTGCCTCTGTCCATAAGGAACATGGGCACTACCCCAGGAGCGATTTCTCATCCATTGGTTCTGACTGCACTTGAAGATAGTCAGTAAAGGGTTCTGCTTCATGTGAACAGGAAGCCTATTTCAGAGGAGGGGCCATCTCCAAAACACATCTCTCTTTCCAGCATGATCTATTCATGTCGGAGAACATGTTTAGATCTTTGGAGCTGGTAATCCTTGTGCAGTTAGTTTTGCAAATATGCAACATTTCCATAAGGTCTGGGTCAAAGACTACCCTGTAGGTCAGGTACAGATCACCTTTCAGTAAATGGTAGGAAACTGAATACAGTGATAGGGATTTTAATTGATCCATGCATGACATGTTACTTATTCCCTGTATTTTTTGGTGAGAAGCCTCTGAGGATGCTCCAACTGTTGCAGGTGCCTGGTGAGGTACATGCCAAAGTGGGCACTGTACTTGATTACTGGTTTGATGAGGGCCAATTATAATGGTATTATGACATCCTTAAATCTGAATGCCATGCCCTTACTTATAAGCTGAGCTACATAAAAGAATTTTCTCATCACCATGGGCACATGGTTGTCAAAGTTGAGATTACTATCGGCGTACACTGATCTCTCAATACTGGGTCCATTCTTAGGAGGTTGCCATCAGTGTTGAAATTTCCAGTGGTATTTGATTTCCCAAAGGGTATTATTGTGCACTTCTTCATGCTTAGTTTGAGACCACAGCTCTGACACCAATCATCAGTCTGAATCGGACCATTTTGTACGATATTATCATTGTTTGTGAGTCAATGATTTTCCCAACTTGCAGTCATCAGCAACCTTGGTCAGCCAATGGTCATCGACATTTGCCTTGACATCTGAGAAGTACAGCTCAAACAGCAGTGGGCCGAGCACTATGCCCTCAGTTACTAAACTGGTGACTGGTTTCTTGCTGGATGTGGATTCCCCCACTCTAACATGTGTCCTACCTATGAGCCATTTGGCTATTCATCTGGTGATGTATAGGTTTATTCCCAATTTTGTGAGTTTATCTATAATACCAGAGTGCAGTATTGTGTCAAATGCCTTGGCCAGGTCAAGGTAAGTGGTATACACGGGTCTTAACCTCAGCCATGATCTTGGTGACCTTCTCAAAGAAGTCCACCAGACTGAGCTGAGAGGACTTGCCCTTGATTAAGCCGACATGGAAAGGGTCCAGAGTGTGGAGATTTCCTGTGTTGTTGTTTATCAGGTCAATGATTATCCTTTCCATAGCCTTACATATGAGGCTGGTCAGACTTATGAATCGGTAGTTTCCTGGGTCAGTTGATGGTCCTCCACTCTACTAGGACAAAGCCTATCTGGAGACTGTGTTTAAATACAGATCTTAGTGGGTCTGCTACGTAATATTTCAAGCTACTGAATAGACACCCTGGGATTCTGTCAGTGCTCACTGATGCTGTGTTTCTAGCTTTAGGGATCATAGTGACAACCTGTTCTTTTGTGATAACAGGCAAAGTCTATCAGGTTTAGGAGACATGATCTGCCTTTTACAAACCAGAACTGGGTGGGGTCCTGAGTTTGGAGAACACCAATGTCATTGTTTATAAGTTCCATGATGATACGCTCCGTAGCCTTGCAGACCAGACTTGTTAGGCTAATGGGGCGGTAGTTTTCGGGGTCTGTGTTGGTTCCCCCTTTGTGGAGTGGGATAACTGTCGCTGTGCGCCATTCAGTGGGCACATAGCCTGAGGTGAGGCTATGACTCAACATGGTACTAAGGTGGGGTGCCAGTTCGTTCTGTAGTTCATGTAGAACACAGCCTGGGATGTCGTCAGGTCCCATGGATGCTGTGTTCTTGGCTTTGGATAGTGTGTTTTTTACCTGTGCAGCCGTGATTACAGGAACTCTGCATTCTTCTGGTATAGAGATGGGCCCTTTAGGGGATGACAGAGGGGTAAAGTTAGCACTGAACCTATCTGCCAGGATGTTGGCAATATCCGTTGTTCTGTATATTTAGTGCCATTGTGCTGTAACTCAGAGCAGATCTGAGTGTTGCCATTGAGATTCTCGACATAGCTATAGAATGCTTTGTGGTTGTCTTTAGAGTCAGTGGCGATTTTGTTTTCATAACTAGCTTTGGAAGATTTTATGAGGGATCTCAGCTTCTTACTGAAGCTGACCAGGGAGTTTCTCCAATCATAGGATTTTACTCTTTTTTTTCAACAGTTTCTTTCTTATGTTGTAGAGTTTGTTTATGGCAGGGGGCCACCAGATTGGCTTCCTTTTTTTGGAGGATAGCATCTTGGTTCTGTTAGGGATTGCACGATCCATGCACTCATGTAGGTGCTTATAAAGTGCATTTGTGTAGGATTCAGCAGTCATACCTCTATTGTCCGTCAGCATGGGTGTCGTGAAGTTTGCCACTTCTGTCTTAAGAAGCGTGAAGTTGGCTTTGGAGAAATGTTTTACTGTGGTTTCCCTAATGGGGGGTGGAGGAGGGATGTGGATGTCTAGGGTGATTAGCTTATGGTCGGATCTGACCGAGGAATTGACCTCTGGTGTGAAGCACCGGTTGCCCATGTTGGTAATAACCAGGTCTAGGATATTGCTGCCCCTGGTGGGGGTGTGGATAAGTTGATTCATGGCATTGGAATTTATGAATTCCAGAAAATGTTGAGCACAAAAGTTGGTACATGAGTAGTTTTCCCAGTTAATGGTAGGGTATTTGAAATCGCCCATTATTAGGGTGTTAGGTTGTACCCTAATATTTTTCCAGTGTATTAAGAAATGAGGAGTGGGAATCCCAGGGCATGGTGGGGGATCTGTAGCAAGCTACAATTTGGATTGCAGTCTTGCCTAGAATTAGTTGCACTTGGATAATCTCGGATGCATTATGCTGAGCAACTAGCCTGGAGGTGTG
Source organism: Protopterus annectens (assembly GCF_019279795.1). Taxonomy (NCBI): domain Eukaryota; kingdom Metazoa; phylum Chordata; order Ceratodontiformes; family Protopteridae; genus Protopterus; species Protopterus annectens. Next base: position 599,721,989 of record NC_056743.1, read on the forward strand.
GATATCTTTAATGAATATGGACACGCCTCCGCCTTTAGTGTTTCGGTCCAGGTTAGGTGGCCGAAAGGTGTGGTATGAATTATAGCCTGGTAATGCAGGGGTACTCTCTGGGGCCTTGAACCAGGTCTCTGTCACTGCACAGATGTCGATGTTCTCCATTTTGTGGAGTGCCTCGAGAGAGTGCATTTTGAGGTTTAGACTTCTAGCAGTGAGTAGCAATACCCTCAGATTCTTCTTGCCTGTACCTGTTAGGGTGGTGAATTTGTCATTTGAACCTTGCCTAAAAAAGGCACTATAGGGGTGGCTAGAGCCTTAGCCAGTATCTGGAATCCCAGGGGCGACAGGTGCAGGCCATCTCTGGCAAGGCATCGTGGCTTGTCGATCATGTCCATCCCAGGCAGACAAATACTGGATCCCCTTGGAATGATACCAGAAGCTTAGCCAATTGTTGAAATCAATCATTTTGTCCTTGTACTGTGGTATCATTCTGGGTGATGGCAGGATGCTACTCAGGGCTAGGGTCATACCTGCCTGGGCTACAAGATTGGACAGCTCCTCCATGTCCCTTTTCATGTAGTCCAAGGAGGTACGTCTCAGGTCATTAACATCAACATGGACAATGACAGAGTCAGATTTGTACTTGTGGAGTGACCCGAGTGCATGCTTTATGTGGCGGATCCTGGCACCTTGCCTAACATGAACTGATTTACATCAAATTTTCTATGCAACTTGGTCACTATCTCTTTACCAGGAATACCTTTTAGTATTATATCTAAAAAAGAAATCTTATTGCCCCACTGTAACCCATCAAACTGTAAATTAAACCTATTTTTGTACAAATAAAGCAAACTTGAGCAAATAGTGGAAAATCAAAACTAAGAACAAAAACACCACTATCCCCAGGCACAAATGAATCCGGTCCAGGAAAGGTTTTAAAGGCTTTAATCCACTCAAAGCAATCCATGAGTATGTGCAAACACGCAACAAATAGCAGCAGTCAATAACGCTTATCACCAAACGTTTTCATCTTTAACTTCATCAGTAACAACTCCATTTTGACAACTCATGCCTTATATATAAGCCTAAAAAATACAAATTACCCAATCAGAATCAATGAATTTAAAAACAATTGCTATTTAAAAACAAATGCATGAATTACATAATGTAAGTAACTGCTTTTAAAAACTAAAATCGTTTCTTATACTCACACAATTTAATACACTCTTTTAAAACTTGATTCATTTGAGTAGAAACCATAAAATATAAAATTAATAACTGTAAACCACTAGTTAAAATATATAAATCAATGCTATATTGTACATTCTCTATCATTAGTCCTCTGGGATGTAACGCCATCTAGTGACATAAAATGGTATACACAATTGTTTAAAACTTCCCAAATATATGAATAAATTTATATAAAAATATAAAATGTGCTTAAAATTCATTCTAATTTCAATAAGCCTTAAAATTGACCATTGTAAGCATAAAAAATAGTTTAAAAAGTTCTCGTTAGAGCTTTGCAGCTCTAAGCTTCAGCACAGGAGCTATAGACACCATGTCATTTAACCCTGGGTTTTTGCATGAATTCAAAAACAGTTGCCAATACAATTCTCTGTATTCAATAAGGGTTTCCCACATCCCACCCCTAGGGTTAGTGGGCACAACCTCCAATACAAAAAATTGATAACTGGAATTTATACATTTTATGGAATGTTTGCATAACGCATTTTTTTCATTTCTCACTCTGACATCATACAAATGCTCATAAATCCTTTGTCTGAGCCTTCCCTCACTTTTTCCAATATAAAATTATGTACATTCTTTGCAAACTGCTATATAAATAATTCCCTTTGTGTCACAATTGGCATAACTATTTAAATATAACGTTTTATTTCTTTAACAAACTGTTCTAAGTCTTCTGAACCTCCATCACATAAGAAAACCAAGTCATCTATGTATCTATAACAACACTTAATGTACTTGTTATAAAATGTGTGTGTGTAGATACATTCGGTCTCCACTAGCCCCATAAAAAGATTTACATAGAGAGGGGCAAAAGACAAACCCATTGAGGTTCCTTGTAATTGATGATAAATTTGTTCCTCAAAATAAAAATAATTTTCTAAACTAAATTTAATTAAATCTATTACATAATTAGCCAGTGGACTGTCACCTAGGTATTTATAAAGAGCTTCCATACCAAAAATATGTTTGATGTTAGTATACAGGCTTTTTACGTCCAGTGTCATCCAAAACATATTCTCATTCCATTTTATTTTCTTAATTTTGCTCAAAAAATCAAGAGTCTTTGATATATGATGGAAGCCAAATTACTTCCTTCAACAAATACTTATGTAATGCAATACCCAAATTATGTAAAAAAAATTTATTGGCTGAGACTACTTGTCTACCTAGCAGATTTACCAATTCTTTATGCACTTTCGGCAAACAATAAAAAATGCCGTCTGTCTTAACATTAAGCAATTTCTTATCCACATCTGACTTAGACCAATAGCCCAGTCTATATCCTTTCTCTATGAAGCGTTTATATTTTATTTTTGCCTTGTCTAACTTTAATTTTGTTACCACTTCATAAACTTCTGCATCTTGAAGTAAATCATAACACATTCTGCTATACTGTAGGTAATGCATCACAAAATTTTATTTCCCTTATTTGAAGGTTTGACCACAAATTCATTCTGCTCAGTAAATTTCTTGAGTGACATACATTCATTTTTTGTTAAATTATAACTAACATTCTGTTTTATAAAATCATTACGTAACATTTCAACTTCAAACTCCACCATAGATTGAAATTTCTTTATACCATCATGAGTAAACGGTGGCATAAAATTACTTTCAACTTTTATGTCTGATGTATCTAAATTACAATATGCATTTAATTCACTCACGAAATAAAAGAAACATCGGAAACATCTGATACATTTTGCTCATCATCACTATCTGCAGCATCAAGAGACATTATCAGTATTTATAAACAAAATATTTTGTGTTTGAAACAAATTCCATAAATGCATTTTTCTTATCATTTTAAAAAACTCTATTTTAAAATTGTGTAGTCTAGGCATTGCGATGGGTATAAATTTAAGACCACATTCTAAAACAGCTACTAAATTATCATCTAACACACTCCCTGATAAATTTACTACTAAACCGTTTGTGTTACATATTTTTTCAATACCATTTAGTCCTTTTGTTTCTATTGTTGTTGTTGCTCCGCTGTCGATAATTTGACTCTTCTCTGAACTGTCCACGTTCATATTCTCCGTAATGTCGTTTTCTCGACTGATTGGATCTATAGTTGGCATGAAAATTATCCTGCATATACTGTAGATTTTTAGGTTGTGGAAGGGCAGGATATTGTCTTTCCTCGTCTATATCACTCTGTCCACCACTGGTATCTGCTGTACACGTCTCCCCTTCTGTTTCACCTGTCACTTCCCGATTTTGAAAATGAACCCGGGATCTACCTTTTTGATTGGTCGGCCGAAAAAAAAGCCGTACCATTATCTTTCAGATCTCTCTAATTTTTGCAGTTTTTGCTCACATAATTTCTTCTCTAAACTAACCAACTTTTCCTGGATTTCATGCAGAACAGATTAAAATTTACTTTTGTCAACCAGGATTATCAGATTTTTACACACAGTACTAATGTCTTTTTTAATATCAAACAGTTTACCCTCATCTCGCTCTGCCAATATTGTAGTCCATTCCTTTGCACAGCGATGGGCAGCAGCTTCCCATCTCTGTTTAAAAACTTTTTCATTCGGTTTAGATACATCAAAAGGCAGAGAAGGAAATGTCATTGCTCTAAGCCCTTTTGGAGCTATATCTAAGTCTAAATATCTCCATAGGCTCTTTCTAATGCCGTTTCCTTATTGAGCAATTGTTCAAATTTGTTAAGCAAAACTTTAGCTTCAGAAGAAGAAGCAATGGAAAGCTTACCCACATCCATAAACGGATTGAAACAACACTTGCTACAGGTCTCTTCAAGCATCCTTTCCTAAATTGGAGTGGGTAGCCCTTCACCACTGCTACTGGCCACACAGCACCTCTGCCATCCTGGTTACTTTCTTGATTTGGTCTCACAAATGTATCCATAGTTAATTGGGAAGACGTGGAAAGTTCTTCTCTAAAAAAAGTGGTATATTATTCCCTGGATCACTCGAAATATCCCAAAAATTCTCTCACGACACACTACAAAATCCAAAAGAAGAACTAGCAGTCAAGTAAACTAGTTTATTAAAAAACACTCTAGCACCTTGGCTTATACTAAGCCATCAAGGAGTAAATTTCAAATGAAAGCTTAAGTTTGTCTAGTAAAAAATTAAGATGCCAAGAAGAAGCCACCTGTCTTCTAGGTGGACAGATATGCAAAACAACTTCCAAAAATGGTGTGACTTAAGGCAGGGGAGAAAGGAGGGGATCTAAGGCCAAACAAGCAGAGATGACCAAGAGATGAATCTTTATTAAAGAGGAAGAAAGGCCAGAGGATAACTCTCACAATTACTGTAAAGTTAGTGGCATCTGGGTCTTAAAAGGATGTTATTTCTTGCTTTAGCTCTGCCAGAAAGTCTTTTCCACTTAGCCAAACATGATTTTCTAGTAGTAGGTTTGTTTGCCTCCTTTAGTATCTGGTCCATGTCCTCAGAAAACAGGTGCCTAAATGGTATTAAAATCAATTGTCCAGGTACTGACTTAAAGCAAATGAAGGTTGGGATGTATCAATCAATCACTGTCTTCTGTAACTAAGTCTATTCTGCATGGAAATGTGTGGTAATTGCCTCTGACCAATTTGAGAAGGGAAAAACCACTCCTGCCTGGGCCAAAATGAAGTTCTCAGTATCATCTTTTGAGAGTCCTTCTGTGTCTTTTGAACAGCCTTGCTCATCAGAGAAGAGGGTGTAAACACAATTAGTGATCACTGCCCCGTCACTTTTTTCTGGCCTTTCAAGACAATAAATTGTCGATTCCAAATAATTACAGGAAGACCCTTGCCCCATCATAAAGCTCAGCAACTAAATACTTTTCTTCTTAACATAGACTGATTTCATTTTTATATCCCACAGGACTCTGTGGTTTCTCTCTCACTATTCTCCACTAACCTTCTGCTTCTTTCCCATCATAACAAGAAAACTCAGAGCCCAAACTAGCCCATGGCTAAACAATGACAGTCAAAAAATGGAACAGAAAGACACTGTCTAGAAAGTATGAAAAGCCCCCCCCCCAACATACTACATCAAGAATTCCTTACCTTTAGAAAATCAACTAAGATTGCCACACATAGTGTCAAAGCATAATACTCAAAACAAAGCCAAACTGCTCTCTCAAAGCAACCTAAACTCTCCTAGAAGGAGAGTTAAAGACTAGACAAAAGACCAAAAGCAAAGCAATCATACATTGAGAAAACCCTGTTCAGAACTTTCTAACTCCTTGCTTGATCTTCCAAACAATTTACATTCTAATACTTCATAGGAACATCTACACCTCTATTCTCTTGTTGAATACGCTATCTTTCACTTATATACAGTATCAGTTAATGACACCATCTCTCAACTCCCCAAGCCAAATGCCACTGGCTTTAAATTTAATAAATCCCATCCTACTTTTCTGACACTTACACGTGCACATAAATCCAGCATCTCATATATCTTTATAATTTACCTCTGACAATCACCAATATGCTATCTGCCTTCAAGCAGGTTACCATTATAGCACTAGCAAAAATACCATTGCCCTCACATCTCAGACTACCAACCCATATTTAACACTTACCCCACAACAAAACTATTCAAAAACTACTACATAAACAACTCCTTAAACATCTTAACAGCTATAGCCTACTCTCAGTTCGTCAACATGGTTTCAAAAACTCCTATAGTACCACCACTGACACACTGTCACAGATATTATCTACTGCTGCATAATTGAAGACATATTTTGGAAGCTATTTCTGTTAACCTAATTAGAGTTTTTGAGACTGTCAAAAACATCCTCCTTTCATACAAACTCCACAAATTAAAATTTTAGTGACAATACAATAACATGGATCATCTGTGCTTTAAAAAGGGAATATTCTAAACTTTCTCAAATAATATCTTATCAGACATTGTAACCTTCAATTCTAGTATTTCTCAATGCTAAGTCATAGGCCCCCTACAGTTCTTACTCATCAATAACATCTTGTATGATGGCACTCCTACTAGATGTCAGCAAAAGACCTTCAAACCCTTCCAAATCAAATCTTCAAATCAACTTTACTGTCTTATGGACCTGGCTCCAGAATAAAAGACTCCTTCGTTAACTCGGCTAAGACCAATGCCATGCTTTTTTAAAGTGAAAGGAAACTTCAAACACTACCAGACTTACTAATTAAAAACTTATTAGGCAATTCTATTCCCAACATGAAAAAACAGAAATACCTTGGGTTAACATTGGCTCCCCTTCATTAATTTCTTTAGCAATACTGATAACCAAGGATCTCAATGTATCAGGGACACTTAAAATAGTAATACTATTAACATGAGATGCTAATAAAGAGTATGTGAATTAATATACATTTTATGAAGTAAAATAATTCAATAACTCTATTTTTGTTGTTTATTAAATGTAAATCACCACCTTTTCTCTAAAAGTCACTAGTTTTATTAAGGGATTAAGAGAGACGGAGCTAAAATGTGAGTCAAAAACACAGACATCCCAGAAAATCAGGGACTGCTGAGAGGCATGCTGATGTCCAAAAAAAATTTCCAACCAAAGTAAAAACTTAACCAACGATCCCAAATTCTAAAAGTGTAACAAAAGTGCTCAATTCAAATTAAACTGGTGACTATGTCCTACGGGCCTTTGTGTATTTTTGGGAATTATTAGGCATACTGATAACGGTCAAAAACTACAGTCTAATGACAAGATGAAGTTTGGACAGCAGGCTAGAGACTGCCTTTCCAACCAGGGATTGATATCAAAGTATAGGCAAAGATAAAGGGCTCGGGGCATCTTAAGTGAAAGTCCTGCTCTGGTATAGTTTTAAGTTGAGTCTAGTACAGAAACTTTTAGTTATGTACTTACCATAACTTTAGATGTTTGGGATCCATCTCGCCTACATTCTGTACTGATGGGTTCGGAGCCGATCCTCGGCTCCGACTTGGCACGCTATGCTATAGAGCGAAGTCTCTTATTGGCTGAGCTATTCTATATCCCAGGATGCACCACCACTACTTCCCCAGATCTTGTTTGTCCGCACTCATGCACACACACATAACTGTTTATATAACATTGCAGATGTTTCAAGATGAAACGATAGTACTCGGACCATCCAGTCTCTTCTGATCTCCAAGGCAGGGGGAAGGAGGGTGGGTTATTAGGAATGTAGGCGAGATGGATCCCAAACATCTAAAGTTATGGTAAGTACATAACTAAAAGATGTTATGTGATCCTATCTTGCCTACATTCTGTACTGATGGGACAGCGTCCCTAGCACCTGATTCCTGGGTTGCTCACTGGAAAACACTCCTGAGAACTGTGGAACCAAATGAAGCTCGCCCCCGAGATGCCACATCCAATTTGTAGTGGGAAATGAAGGTGTGCGGAGAAGACCACGTAGCCGCAGCACAAATGTCGCTAATGGCAAACTTAGAATGGAATGCTATTGAAGTAGCCATAGCTCTTGTAGAGTGAGCTTTGACAGAGGTTGTAAGCTCTTTATTAGAAGAGGAATAAGCCTGACTAATACAGTCTCTGATCCACTTGGCAATAGTGACCTTTGTGATGGCTTTGCCCAATTTATTGTCCGAAAAGGACACAAACAATTGATCTGTTTTCCGTGTTTGTTGGGTCCTATCTAAATAAAATCGCAATTGCCTGTGAACATCCAATGTGTGGAAGATGTATTCCGCTTTGTTTGAGTACTTTGGAAAGAAAACTGGAAGTTCTAATGACTGTTGCAGGCAAAAACTGGAACAAACTTTAGGGACAAAGGATGGGTTAGGCCTGAGGGATACTCTATCTTTGTGAAAAACCAGGTACGGTGGTTTGACAGATAGAGCTTGAAGCTCTGAAACCCTTCTGGCTGAAGTAATCGCGACCAGAAAGGCAGTTTTCCAAGAAAGAAATTTCAAATCACAGGTTGCTGCCGGTTCGAAGGGGGAGGAGGTTAAGGCATGTAATACCACATCGAGATCCCACGGAGGAGCAGGATGAGAAATCAGAGGTCGTAAAAGCGCAGCACCTTTTATGAAGGTTTTACACAATCTGTTGCTCATCAAAGGTGGGTTTATAGATTCATGAAAATTGGAAATAGCTGCCAATTGGACCTTGATGGTAGAGACTGAAGAACCTTGATTGAATAGGGAAGTTAGAAACTTCAGGACTTCTGACACCGGGACAGTGATGGGATCTAGACCCCGGAGTTGAGCCCAAATAGCAAATCTCTTCCATTTGCTAGTATACAATTTCCTAGTGGCAGACTTGTGGGCCGAGGATAAGATACGTATGACTTCCGGGTCTAAAGTATGATTTCTGACTATAGTCGGAAGAGGAAGAGCCAAGCTGTTAACTTCAAAGAGTGAAGGGACTGATGGAGTTGTCCCGACTGATGAATTAATAGGTCCAGGATCTGATCCAGGAACCATGGACTGTCCAGTGCATACTTCCGAAGATAGGGAAACCATACCTGACTAGGCCAGTAAGGGGCAACTAAAATCATTTTGCTCCCTAAGTGAGCCGCCTTTTGGATCACTCTGGGAAGGAGGGGAACCGGAGGGAAGGCGTATAGCAAGCCAGTGGGCCAAGGATGGGCTAAGGCGTCCATGGGAATCTCCCCCGGAGCTGGAGTGAGAGAGAAGAATTTTCTGCACTTCGAGTTCAGCGGGGTTGCGAAAAGGTCGCAACAAGGAGTTCCCCATCTGCTGAAGATCTGAGTTGCCACTGCATCGTTCAGAGACCACTCGAGAGGAGAGAGAATAGTTCTGCTTAGTCTGTCGGCTATCACGTTGGATCTCCCAGGGATATGAGTCGCTACCAGAAAACGTCTGGTCGCCACTGCCCATTCCCAAACTCTCATGGCCTCTCTGCAAAGGGGGTAGGATCTGGTCCCTCCCTGCTTGTTCAGATACCAGACTACTGACATGTTGTCGGACTGAATGGCAATTACGCCCTGAGGGAGGTAATCGTGGAGGGCTTGTAGAGATAGAAGCACTGCCTTCATTTCTAGAATGTTGATGTGAAGGAGACTCTCGTTGGAATGCCAATTGCCTTGGACTGACCTGCCCAGGTAATGCCCCCCCCCCCCGTCTGGGAGGCGTCCGTCGTCAATGTGGCCGTAGGAGGAGGTGGAACGAAGGGTCGTCCCTGATCCAGATTGGAGGATACTAGCCACCAGCGAAGGTCCCGTTTGCAGGTTTCCGTGAGCCGTATGAGGTGACTGAGAGGGAGATCCTGAAAGGACCTCTGGGTAGATAGGAGCCACTGGAGAATTATCATATGCAATCTTGCTAAGGGGACTAGGAGAACAGTGGCCGACATGGAGCCTAATAGCTACAGGACCATCCTGGCTGGGGCTTTGGATTTGAGAAGCAAGGCTCGGACTTGAGCCTGTATAGTCTGTATCCTTTCTGTAGGAAGATAGACCCGCATTTGGTTTGAGTCTATCTCTACTCCGATGAACCTTATGCGCTGAGATGGCAGCAACACAGACTTTGGCCAATTGAAGGTGATTCCAAGGGAAGTGCCTAGTGATATGGTGGCTGCAAGGTTCTGCAATAGTAGATGCCTGGAGGTGGCAGTTAGGAGCCAGTCGTCCAGATACGGAAACACCTGGAATCCTAGACTCCTCTGGTGAGCAGTCACGACCGCCAAACATTTGGTGAACACCCTGGGGGCTGTGGTGAGACCAAAGGGCAGTGCGCAGAACTGAAAATGACTGTCTCCCAGGCTGAAGCGCAAATGTCTCCTGGACGCCTGATCTATCAGGATGTGATAATAGGCATCCTTGAGATCTATGGAGCACATCCAAACACCTTTCTCCAGCAGTGGGAGAATGGATTGTAAGGTGACCATTCGGAACTTGGACTTCTTGACTGAACGATTTAGGTTGCTGAGATCCAAAATGGGCCTCAAGTCCCCGGTCTTTTTTGGCACCAAAAAGAATCTTGAGTAAGTCCCTAATCCGATCTGGTCTGCGGGGACCGGTTGGATGACTCCTTTTTGAAGCAGCTTTGAGACTTCGAAGGCTGCGATTTCCCGTTGACTGGGTGGCGGGTCCGGGATTTTCCTGCACGGCGGAGGGGGGTGAGAAAAGGGGATGGCGTAACCTCCGGCGATGATTTGAAGCACCCATCGGTCCTGAGTGATACCCTCCCAGGCTTTTAGGTGCCTCGAAAAACGACCCCCAACTGGCTCCGGAGCTGCACAGTCGGGCAATCCTTCAGGGATTGTGGAAGGCTGAAGAGCCACGAAAGGACTCGCGGTCTCCAGTGTTGCGGGGACCTCTGCCGCCTCTGGGACGGCGTCTTCCAGAAAAATTTCCCCCTCTGCCTCTAGAAGGGGGATTGTCCTGTTGCGAGGGAATAAGACTTCTGGGATTTACGGAACCACATTTTCCCTCCTCTTTTAGCCTTGGGGTAAAGCCGAAAGGGAGTGGAAAACCGTGCCCCTACGGCAGTCAAAGTCTTACCTTCTTGCTCACAGCGGGTCAATGTGTCCTTTACCTTGGGTCCAAACAAAGAGGACCCATCAAAGGGAGCGTCGGCAAAGGAAGACTTAAAGGCTTCCGCAAAATGACACAGGCGGAGCCAGGCTTGCCTCCGTAGAGCAACACCCGTACCCGCCGCTCTACTCGCCCCCTCGGCTGCATATGAAATGAGCCTCATGGACGAGTTTGATATCGATGACAGAGTAGCCAACTGAGAGCCAACCGTCTGGGCCAGCTGCTCAGGTAGGTTACCCAAGAGGGTATCTGAAAGCTCCTTGATCAGATCCCTCTGAAATCTAGTGAAGTGTGTCAAATAGTTCAGGGACCTTAAGGTAAAGGCCGCTGAACTGTGCACTTCCCGTACCGGTCCATGCTCCTAGACTCCTTATTAGGAGGATGGACAGACGTCGAAGCCTCTGCTACATCTTGTTGGGTAGCAGATGCAACCACCAGGGCATCTACAGCCACACCTTTGGTCAGAAACTCCTTCTCTGGGGGTGCTGATAAGAACTTATTTGGGCGAGCCGGCACCGGTTCCACAGAGTCTGGATGCTCCCAAGCCCTTCGACAGATCAAATCTAGGAGCTCGTCGAAGGGCGGAGACACCCAGGAGGCGGAGGGCTGAGCCCCGAAGGCCTTGAGGAACACCGACTCGTCAGCGGAAGGGGGTTTGGAATGCCAGCCGCCTCGTTGTTTGAGGGCTTCCAAGATGTCTGCAAAGGAGACATCATCCAAGGACGACTTAGGGGACCCCTCCGCATCATCAAGATCGGTGTCCGACGTGAGAGACTCATCGGGGGAGTCGACGTGCTTCCTCTTGCACAGTCTTTTCCTTGGGGGTTCCTCCGAAGAAGCTTCAGAGGGACCTCCAGGAGGGGGGGAAACCCCACTGGGGGTGACCTCAGGCCCCGGGGCTCCGCTGTCTAGCGACAGGGGGACTACAAAAGACCCAGTCTCCGTGTGTAGGGAAGATGCCGGTGAGACCGTGGAGGTAGCCAAAGAAGATTTGGCCAAAGCACTCCTCATGGCCCTGAAGGCCGGACCGCCAGAGTCCTGGGAAGGTCCAACCCCCGGGTCACAACAGTAGACGGCACCCCCACAGCCGACGCACCGAGAGGAAGGCTCGGAACCGAAAACATCGGTCCCAAAGTGTCCCCCCCGGGGCCAACCGAGGAGGTCCGTGTACCGAACTCAGACTCGAAAGCCGGGGTTGGAGTAAGGGTCGGAGCCGACCCGAAAACCTCCATCGGCTCCACCAGCACCGACTCCAATGGTGCCGAGGCTGTTGGAGGAGGAACCAGAACTACAGGGTGGGCCATCGGCTCCGAAGCCGATTGGGCTGGAGCCGAAACTAATTTCTGGAATACAGGAGACTGAAACAGTCTTTGGAGCACCCTGTCGATGTCCGAATCCGACATCTTGGAAGATCGGGAGGAGACCGACCGGGTCCGAGCAGACTTCTCCATCGGCTCCGAAGGACTGGGGGACCGGCTCCGAATAGACTATCAATATCGGTGCCGAGGGAGATTCCATAGCAATTTCCCTCGGTGCCAAAGAGGGCTTCGGCGCCGAAGGGGAAGAGTCTGAGCCGGCAACCCTCATCGGCTCCAAAATCAGTGGAGCCGATGAAGGTGACCCGCCTCTCGAAGCCCCAGCCATCGGCTCCGAAACCAGAGGAGTCGAGGCTGGAGGCATTGAGGCAGACCGTTCCGCCCTCGGCTCCGAAGTCCGTGGAGCCGATGGAGAAGCCTGCCTAGATTTCTTAGTGGTCGGTTCAGACGGGCTGGTCGGAGCCGACTATTTCTTTTTCTTAGCTGGAGAGGAAGAGGAAGATAAGGCCTCTTCGAAGGAGGGTTTGATAAGCCCTTTTAAGATCAATTTATTCTTCTTCTCTTGGAGGACCCTAGAGGAAAAAGCGTGACACACGCTGCAAGACTCCTGAAGGTGTTTGGCGCCTAAACAGTACACACATAAGGAGTGATCATCCGTGATGGACATTTTGTAGTTGCATCTCGTGCATTTCTTAAATCCTGAGGGTCTATGCTCCTTAGACATAATGCTGTAGACACTATCCACTATATCAGAGAAAAACACAATGTATGGAACTCAGCACAAATGGTTTACACAACAATAAAAAACTTTTTTTTTTTTTTTTTTTTTTAACGAGGCGAAAGCCCAAGAAACTTAAACAAATAACAAATACACCAAAAGGAGGGCCAAGAACCCTCTAACTAAAACAGGTACTTGACCTCTCCGAAACAACAAGAAGACTCACTAAAGAATGAGGGGAAGGCCCCTCTAACTTAAGCGGAAACCTTTCCCTGTCCAGTCACAAAAATTTACCACAAAATATCCACAAAAACACAATTATACACAACGATAGCTGTTAAAACAGCTTTTGGGTAAAGATTAAAGGATTTCCTAACAGAAAAACTCTCAGAAAAAAAGCACTTAGCTCAGCCAAGTTCGAGACTACGTCCTAGCTTGTAAGCGGCAAACGAGATCTGGGGAAGTAGTGGTGGTGCATCCTGGGATATAGAATAGCTCAGCCAATAAGAGACTTCGCTCTATAGCATAGCGTGCCGAGTCGGAGCCGAGGATCGGCTCCGAACCCATCAGTACAGAATGTAGGCGAGATAGGATCACATAACATCTGCTGTTAAAATGATTATTAGTATGGCATACAAAATACTGCATGATAACTATAAGAATTTATCAGTGAAGGTTAGAAAAGACTGGGAAGAGAGACTTGAAAAGCAATTTCTAAGAACAATGGGAGGACATATGTATGGCTCCCAAATATGCAACGAAATACAGAAGGTTTAGGATCTTTGCTTGGAAGTGTTTGCATAAGTAGTTTACACTTTTTTCCTCAAAAAGGTAGCATATATTGTGGGTGTGATGGGAAAGAGAGAGTTAACTGGAAATATATGTTTTGTGAGTGAAATGAGTTGGCAGATATTCAAAACAGTAGAACAATGTAGATAGCTGATAGAATCCAAAAAAGCACAACACACGTTGGATAAAAGACTTTATAGAAACGCAAAGCTTTCAGGTAAGACCCTTTCTCAATACTGAATACATTCAAGTAAAAAAGCAAATGCTTATATACAAGCCCAAAGACACATGACCGCAGCCAAAGTCATGTGATAAACTTTACAAAATACATTTTATCAAAACATAAAATATATTAAAAAAAATATTTAAAAAACATACAAGTCCTATAGAATTATCCTATACAAAACTTAAAGATGTCAATAATTTTTTTAAGGATATATCTATATATAAAAAAATTATTATAGAAATATAGCAATAGCTATAATATATTACTTTACTTCACATTATGTTGTAATCTTGTAAGAATAGGTTTAATGCGAACGGTATTATTAACACCTGGATCATGATCAGCTCTCAGTCGAATGAACCATTGATACTCCTTTATTTCAAGATAATTATTGATATCACCACCCCGAAGCAAAGGTGTTACTGAGTCTATGACTCTAAATTTAAAGCTATGTAAATCCCCATGCAGTTGTATATGTTTAAATAAGGCATTGTTAACATACTGTCTTCTTATTTCTGACTTATGCTCAACGATTCTATCTTTGAGCCTGCGTGTCATTTTACCAACATAATATGACTGACAGGCAACGCATGTTGCCAAATACACCACATTAGTTGAATTACAATTAGCTTTAATATTAAATTTATACATATATTTAGTATAAGGGTGAGTATACGTAGCAGAAGCTTTAGTATCAATCAAATCCACACAGCATGAACAATTATGACATTTATAAGTTCCATAGCAGGAAGTCTGATATAAAGAATTATCAAATTCTAGAACAGGGGGGGCGAAAATCCTTATAGCATAGCAAACTTTTAAGATTTTTCATATTTTTATAACTAAAAAATGGTTTGTTAGCTAATATTTTAGAAACATCAGGAGACGCCATTAGAACAGGCCAATACTTATAAATTACCCGTTTAACTAGAGCAATCCTGTTAGCAAAGGTAGAAACATACCTAATAACATTACCTGCATTAACATTTTGTACTATAGCAGTTTGAATTTCATTTTGTACATTATTAATGTTCCTAAAGTATGGTAAATATAAATTACATCTATTACATACAACCAAATCCATAAACTGTCTCAACATAACAGTATCATGACCACAGCCAACAAATTCTTGATAAATTTCCAATAATTGTATATTAAATAGGTCATCCCTAGTATTAAGCCGACTGGCCCTAATAAACTGGGACTTAACTACACCCCGAAAAACATGCTGAGCATGCATACTATTCGCATGTAAATATCTCCCAATATGTGTCTGCTTCTTATAGATAGTAGTATTAATAAGCCCATCGCTTACAAAAACTTTAACGTCCAAGAATATAGCTTCATTCTTAGATATAGTTGATTTAAATTTTAAAAATGTATTAGTTGAATTTAAGTAAGAAATGAATTGCTGTAAATCAATACTATTTCCCTTCCAAATCAAAAAGCAGTCATCAACAAAACGTTGATAAAACATAATTCGTGAGTCCAAAAAATTATATCCATCATGTATATGTTGTAATTCCCACTGGTATAGTACTAAGTTGGCGTACGTGTTGGCCACGGGAGTACCCATGGCCACGCCATTTATCTGTAAATATGGTTTTTGGTCAAAAATAAAAATGTTGTTACTTAATACTAGATTCAAGAGAAAACAAATATTTTGCACAGAATCAGTTGTTAGAGATTTGTCATTTGTTAGAAATTCTCTAATGGATTCAACACCATACATATTAGGAATTACAGTAAACAACGAAACAATATCAAGTGTTACAAACCAATATTGATCTGTATTATACATGTTAGAATTTTGAAAATACCAGGCAGACAGCTTAGTCAAAAAATCACGTGCCCTTCAACACAAAATTACACTTATCCAAAAAAGGAAATAATTGTTTCTGTAGATATACTGAGATGGGCTCAGTGACCCAGCCATTACCAGAGACAATAGGTCTCATTGGGGGGTCTATCATACATTTGTGTATTTTTGGGAGTCCATACAATTGTGGAACAACAGGGCAAGGTACAGAAAAGAAATGAAATAAATCTAAATCAAGATTATTGTTAAATTGTAAATCATAAATACATAGATTTACATTGGTAATGTGACTTTTAACATCTTGAAAAGTAATTTCTTTAAATGCTAATGGATCTGCCAACAACTTTTTCACTAATATATTGTAATGAGCCCTATCCATAACAAGAACGGCTCCACCCTTGTCAGCCTGTTTTATGATAATGTTAGAATTACATCTTAAACAATTTAAAACTAAATATTCATTGTGGCTTAAGTTATAGCACATGTGACTCTCAAAATTACTAAAACATGCTCTAAATTCAGCCTCACACAAATCATGGAATGCTACTGTAATAGGCACGTTTACAGGAATAAATGTACTACGCTTCTTACAAACGCTAGTAAACTCATTGTCAGTGTTAAAAATCAGCTTTAAGTTCAGAGTTCTCAAAAACATTTTAAGGTCAGTTATGATACTGACCAAGTCCAAGGACCCAACTGGAATGAAATTCAAGCCTTTAGATAAAAGGGATACATGTGATTCATCAAGTACAAATGAGGAGAGATTTAAAATACCCCTTATTATTTGCGTACGCTCTTGCCCTGTCTCACAGGGCTCTCGTTCTTCCGCTTCACTGAGCGCATTACTTGCCTTGTTAAAGAGGAGTCCCTTATTGTCTGATTTTCCTGTATGCGTTCCGGCTTGTCCAGCTGGAAACGCTTTTCCACGAAGTTTAAAGTGGACTGATGTGTTTTCTTCATCGACGATTGTGCATCTCCATTCGAAACAGAAGCGTTAACTGAAACCTCGCTGGTACACGTCGCTGTAGCGCCTTGCGTGTTAGGCGTGGCTACAGCTTCTGAAGTAGTTAAAGGAATACTTGGCAATTGTAGATTTGCAGCGCCAGCATTTAAACTTGAATTTTGATTTCATTCTTTAGTTCATGTTCAACAGTTCCAAAATACTCATTCATCAATGCCATAAAATCTAGGCTAAGCTTCAGATTAAGCTGCTGCCAACGCTTTAATAACTCAGGATAAACATTGCCATATGATAGCATCTTCAGAATTCTGAGTCCCCGTGGCACAATGCCCATTTTGAGGTAAACACAGAAGCTAAACCTCTGCCATTGGAAACGTTTAAACGAGCTAACCTTTCGCTCAAGTAAAACAAGCTTATAATTAAATGCAGCAATATCACCTTTGAGTGAAGATGCATTATCCGAGGTTGACTTGCAGTTCATTATCAGGAACAGTTGCAGGAACAAAGTCCATTAAAGGATTCACTTCTTGTGTTAACAGCGAATGTAATGATTCCATAATAGGCACCAGGCTGCGAGAGTCAGGCTAGAAAATAGTATTACTCAACGAACCAGCAGCAATAAACTAGTAGAACAATGTAGATAGCTGACAGAATCCAAAAAAGCACAACACACGTTGGATAAAAGACTTTATAGAAACGGAAAGCTTTCAGGTAAGACCCTTTCTCAATACTGAATACATCCAAGTAAAAAAGCAAATGCTTATATACAAGCCCAAAGACACATGACCGCAGCCAAAGTCATGTGACAAACTTTACAAAATACATTTTATCAAAACATAAAATATATTAAACAAACATATTTAAAAAACATATAAGTCCTATAGAATTATCCTATACAAAACTTAAAGATGTCAATAATTTTTTTAAGGATATATCTATATTAAAAAATTATTATAGAAATATAGCAATAGCTATAATATATTACTTTATTTCACATTACGTTGTAATCTTGTAAGAATAGGTTTAATGCTAACAGTATTATTAACACCTGGATCATGATCGGCTCTCAGTCGAATGATCCATTGATACTCCTTTATTTCAAGATAATTACTGATATCACCACCCCGAAGCAAAGGTGTTACTGAGTCTATGACTCTAAATTTAAATGTAAATCCCCATGCAGTTGTATATGTTTAAATAAGGCATTGTTAACATACTGTCTTCTTATTTTTTACTTGGATGTATTCAGTATTGAGAAAGGGTCTTACCTGAAAGCTTTGCGTTTCTATAAAGATATTCAAAACAACCTACAAAGTACTCAGAGAAATACTGGGTAAGCAAATGCCTGTAACTAAGGAAATGATGCGTTAGAGCAGGAACACAAGATCTGAATTGCCTAGGCATAGTATGGCCATATTAAATGAATTTTGTTGGCTGCTAAAAAAGTAATTACTAGAAAATGGAAATTAAAATCCAAACCAACTATATCTGATGTTAAAATCTAAACCAACTATATCTGACGTAAAGAATATTGTAAAAGAGCTAAAAGAACTGGCAGAGGGATCTTTCAGAAAAGGAAGGAGCAAATTACATAGACATAAATGGAACTTGTGGGAACAATTCATGCAGAATAATGTTCAGGAACAGGAGTAAGATTTAAGGGAAGGCAGAAAATTAGTAATTTATGTAATGCTGGCCTGAAAGACAGTCACTTTAAAGAAAGAAACCATGCAATGTATAATGTGTGTAAATAGAAAAAAATGTTAATATGGATTTTCTTCTCAATTAGCATGTGTGTGACTAGGTCTTAAATGAAATGTTAATAAATAAAGGTGTTAAAAACAAACACAAAAATTGCTCCACAACACCAACATGTCCTTTTCTGGACTTACCAAGTACAAAATTATATCATCAGTAAATAGAAACAACTTTTCTTGATTACCATACCAATTATATCCTTGAATTTCCGAGTCTTATTTTTTTTTGTAACAATGACTAAATAGAGTAAACAACAAAGGGGAAAGATGACACCTTTGCCTGGTTCCTCTGTTAAAATGCAACTTATCAGAGAGGAACTCACCTACTTTAATTCTTGCATCCAACCTTTCATATATTCTTCTATTTAACCTTATTATTGTATCAGGTAATCCAAATGCTTCCATTGCCCTACTCAAAATTCTAGCTTAATCTGTTGGATACTTTTGCTGCATCATGACCCACCAACAATGGTTTGTTTGTTTGTGTCTTTCAGCTTTTCCCGGTTAGGGGTCGCCACAGCGGAACTCCGGTCCGCTAATGATTGGCAGTTGATTTTTACGTACCAGCTTGCCAGGCCTGACGCACAGCCTTCAACAAAGGTACGCCCATTCACGCATGTCTCCACGCAGAAGACGCTCTAGCTGAGAATCGAACCGGACAGCGTCTTACTGTGAGGCGACAATGCTACCGCAGCACCACCACCGCGGGTTTACTTATATTCTGCTTGCCTCTAGATCATCATCATTCTATTAATGTTGCCAAATGCTTGCCTCAACCCTCTACAAAACCACATTGACCATACCTATCAATGTTGGCAAATTTTTTGCCATTCTTTTAGCTAGTACAGACAAAAACTCTATTAATCATGGTTTCAAACTGAAAAGGGTCTTTAAGAGGCTGGGTCTGATTGGTCCTTACCCTCTTTTGACAATACAGCCACAGTTTTCTTCCAAGTTGCTGGTCCTTCTCCTACTTTTAAAATACGACTAAACAAAATCTTCCATTGTCCTATCACTTTCCTCCCTCCTAATGCCCAGACTTCCACAGAAATACCATCTACTCAAGGAGGCTTTCCAACCAATTATTTATGCATCACCATTTTTATCTCATCTCCTCCTACCTTCATTATTAGTTGCTGAGCCTCATCTACCTCTAAGTTTGGTATATTTATGTATTCCATAAATATTTCCATGTGTGCTCTTTCTTGGTTTCCACATTCTCCTGCTTTATACAAATAATCATAAAATATCTGAAACATCTCTAATACTGCTACAGGATCTCTGTTTGTTTTTCTTGTCACTGGCACTCTAAGTTGGGTGACAACCCTTTCTTTCTGTTGCCAAATCATGCTAAAAGTTTTTGTGCTCTGGAGGTATCAAAAATAGTTGCTTAACAATCTTTCTAAATTCATGCATATAATCCAAATACTCCTTTATTTTCTCTTTAGCGTTCTGCAACTGCTTCTCTTCTCTTCTTATTATGTGAGACTCCCCATATTCTGCAATACTTGAACCTCTGTCAGCTCTATCTAAATAATTCCTATTTCACTTCTTAACCATGTCTCTCTTTTACTTCTACTGTTTTTCAAATCCATTTTATCACACTGACTAGCTATCCCTTCAAAAGGATTTTATTTTTATCCCACTCACTAGCTATCCATTCTGAAGAAATTGCTATCTTCTCTATTAACTCTTGAATAATTCCTACTACCCATCCCTTGATTTCCTCTCTAAATGATAGATGGGAAAGTGCCAGTATCTTGCTTTTAATTAATTACTCTGCATTCTTCTCTTGGTTTTTATTGATGCATGATCTAAAATAGTTATTGCATATGTGTCGTAGTTTTAAATTAAGTGCACATTCTCTTGTGAAATATAAATTCTTTCCTGTCTCGCATGTTTACAGTACATTGGGGAATACTTAAATTTTGAGTTTCTACTACTGAATTCACATCTTCCATACCAATCATATTCATAATTATTTTCAAAAACGTACCCACTTTTGTTATAGTTCCCCTTCTAAGTCCCCAGATACATCCTCATTATCTTAAATCAAGTTCTAGTCCCCAACTATAAGCAATATTCTCTGATGAAAGCTGAACTCTCCAAAATTTTTCTTAAGCTCCATAACAGCAGTTTTTGGGGAAATGTAAATGCATGCTATCATAATATCCTCCCTTACCAAGAGCCTCTTACTACCATAACTCTATCATTGTTGTCTTTTCCCTTTTCTATCACTATTGGTGGCTTTCAACTATCAGTATTACTACTCTCCTTTTCATTTGGTCCCTGATATTCTGCTGAATATCCATCCTGAAATCCTTTCTCAAATTAACATCCTCATTTCTTTACAAATATGTTTCCAGCAACAGTCTGCTATTACATATTTCTCAATAGAATTCAATACTCATTCCTTTTTGTTTGTACCTGTATGGCCACTTACATTCCAAGATGGTACAAACTGAATAGCCATTATGTTAAAAAGCTGTCCCCACCCATTATACATGACAGTTGCACCCACAGGTATTACTTAATCTAAAATCAAGGTTACCCACACCAACAAGCACAGCCTGTGTTCCCACTTACACTGATTGCAGTTTGTTCTGTTCTTAGCTATAGTCTCCTTTCAGACATGAAAAAACAGCTTGCATAACTTCACAAACAATGCCTTCTAGCTGTAAGAAAAAATGCACTGGTTACCTTTATTCTATTATACACTTTAAAGTAATAAGGCTGCTGCAGGGGATACTACTACTTATTCACCTCCCATAATTACAGACTATTTTTTACTGAACTGTTTGCCAATGTACCTTTAGATTTTGCTTTTCCCTCAGCAAAGAATGTTCAAAACTCTCAGGATTAATTGCTTACACCTGCAGACAGCCTGACTACAAATAAATGTAGTCAGCAACCAGGAAAAAAAAATGCAACTTGCAACTTTGCAGTTGCATGAAGGAATCTTTGTAAATTTCACTCAAAATACAATGTACAAAATTCATCAGGCCAACTGCCCTCATCAGCAGCATACTTCATGTCTCCCACTGAGAATACTTGACAATGGAAAAAAACAACAAGCTAATATATTTGCAGATACAAGAAATTTAGCAATTCTTCATGCCATCATGATTTTGTCTAAAATATTTTTCAAGCCTATTTGCGAAGGAAGAAAAAACTGATTACATCTTAATCCAAAGACATTAATCTGAACATCCACCATTGTAAAAATGTAAATTATCTTAATTTGACATATATCAGTACACTTCTACAACCCACCCAACCAGCTCATTAACAAACTTTGTGGTTCTATCCAGCCTTTATCATGTTTTAATGTAAAGCCTATATTTCTTACTACTAAGAAAAAGTACTTGCTTCAATATCGAACATGTACAAATGTCACTGAAAAGACCCCCCCAAAAACACACATTTAAAATACCCCTGACCACACCCTACACAAAACTGCTTTACAATACATGCAATTTACATATCATGAAATGCTTCATACAGATACCAATAACAAAAACTGTTTTATTTACAGCTACTTTTTTCACCTTTCGTGTCTAACAATCAATGAAAAAGTGGGTATGTGCCTAACATAACCATATGCTAAACCAGTTTAACAAAGTCAGCAAAATTCCAGTCTTTTCAGACACTTTTTTCTTGCAAAGCTATTTGACAAATGTGACTAATGCTTTATATTCTCCCATTTATTCACTAACTTCAATGCTGCTGCCTTTCTTCTCGATAATCTTCATCTCCCAAGATCAGATTCTGGGTAAAGTCCATGTTACTCCAGATTCTTTTAGTAAACTCCTGTGCTTTTTTTCCATCTTTCTCATTGTACTGGTAAAGTTTTTCTTTGAGTTTTACTGTCAGAAGAATACAAATAATCCCCTTCTATTTGCTGACTCACTTGTTGTTGGATAAACGTTTTACTTCCTCCTCAGCCTGTTCTGCATCCAAAAGTATCTTTGAACCTCCAAGAGAAAATATTCTGAATAAAACTGGATACAGCAGCTAGAATCTCACACCTGCCTGTTGATATTCCCTGACTGCATGGATACATTTGCTCCTCTGCTGCCTGATGTACAGTGAATATTCATTTTCCACAAACACACTGTCTCCAATTATTAATATTTTTTTTCTGCAATGGTTTTGTCATATCAACTCTTTCTGCTAGTATGATAGCATCCTTATTAATATAGGTCTTAGCTGATTTCTTTTGGCCAGGCTTGAAGCAGACTCGATGTGCCCTTTCAATTAACAAATCTTGCAGTGATACATCAGTACAACTGCTTATTTGTGCTTTCATAAAATTAATACAGTCTGTTCTTCCAGTTTCTCTGGTATAGCACAAAATCTCAGGATTTCTCTGCAGGTTCTGAGTTCTAATCTTATATTACTTTTTGAAACAGCTCTTCTTGAAAAGCCTCAAACTCAACCAGCCTTTTATAAGTTCTTCTATATAGCTATTTAAGGCTTCTTCTATTTTTTCAGCCTTTTATTTGAGTTGATATATTCCTTCAATGTTTCATTTATTTTAATCACCTCCAAGTACATTTGATTTGTTTTTCCTCTAAATTATTGGAAGCCATCTCTTGTATTAGATCTGAAGTCTGAACTACTTTTTACTGAACAACTGCATGATTCTTGCCAACCAGTGTTTTCTCTTCACCTTTTCTGGTTGATTTTCTTTGAGATTCTCCATATTTCTTCTTTGCTAGCAGGCAGGGTACTTAATAGCCAATAACTGAATTTTACCTAAAAAAAAAAATTCACTGGCTCCTTTTTCTCAGTTTATGTTTTCACACTGGGAGAGGTGAAATTAAGCTTGTTGATCAGTATGAGCCATTTTGGACATCTATTCTTCGATAAAGTCTAAGAATACAAAAATGCAAATCTTCTCATCACTGACCCAGTAGCAGCTGTTTAGAAACAGCAACAGCAGTGTCATAAGAACATTTCAGAGTGTGTTTAGTTACCAGAGACACAGTAGATAAAGAATTTTGAGACGTCTTTAAAGTCTCTGAAAAAAGACAGGTCAGCAATTAACTTTCTCATACTGTCAAAGAAGCCAGCAGAAGCTTAGACAAATGAGCATGACAATTCCCTATACCAAAACTAAGACAGAATTAACAAAATTTCTTCTCAAACCTTTCAAAAGCTTTCTCATTACTGTCAGGAGTAGGGTGAGTTACTATTACTGTATTTGGCAGATGATGGTTGTGTCAGAGAAATCACATTTTGTGTGCTTTTAAACTGTTCTTTTTTCTTGGCCTTGTGTTTCTTGTTTGAGACTATTTGCTGCAGTTTCTGTATTTTTCTTATTGACATTCTTACTGCTGACATTGTGGTGTGCTGACCTAGTGAGGCAGACCCATAAATATGTACACACATATAAATACACGGTTCCACTTCATGTCACTGAATTATCATTTCATCGAATTTCAAATCATTGAGACCAAATTGTCGAAAACTCATTTAGTCGAAAACTCATATCATCGAATATCAAATAATTGAAAACTATAAAGCAACTAAAAATAACATCCTAGACACTGTTTACTATGTTTATGCAGGGGGGCAAGCCCCCCTGCACCCCCCCGTAATTAAATATACCAACTCCAAGGTCGCACTACAGTGGGGTTAGGAAAGTACCTTTTTCCCCACTGTAGTGCAACCTTGGAGTTGGAATTTTTATTTACGGGGGGGTGCAGGGGGGGCTTGCCCCCCCCTCCCCTGCATAAATGTAGTAGAAACTTTGTGGAATGTTATTTGTAGTTGCTTTATAGTTTTCAATGATTTGAGATTCGATGATATGAGTTTTTGACGAAATGAGTTTTCGACGATTTGGTCTCGATGATTTGAAATTCGATGAAATGATAATTCGATGATATGAAGTGGAACCAAATATACACACACAGATTACCAAACTGACAACAGAGGTTCTAACAAGTAATATCACTCCAGTCTTTAGGGATTCATTATGGCTGTCTGTTGCAAAATGATAATTCTTTAAAATTCTGACACTCACTTCCCATGTCCTGCATGATCTTGGTCTTGTCTATCTCAAAGAACTTTTGTAATCCTACGTCCCAACTAAGCAGCTTCAGTCACCTGGTGCAGGGATTCTAACAGTTGCAAAGGTACAGTTGGAAAGATGAGGCAGAGTGTCTTTTTTTATATTTTACTCCCATCCTCTGAAACAGGCTACCAACCTGGAATCAGGCATGTGAGAAAGAATCTGCCCTTCAAAGGTCCTAAGATAACATTTGGGAGATTCCATTGTCCCTCTATCAGAGGAATCTATACTAATTTGCAGTTTCTGTCAACTTTGATTCATTCTGAATTAGCTTTTTGTTTTAGTTTTTCAGTCTACAATTTGACCCAGAATTAAGTTTTAACATCTCTTATGTTAAAGCCTACTGTTTTTCTTTGTGCATATTCAGTGCTAAGAATTTAAATGTAAAATAAATAAATACACACAATAAAATCAGCAGATGCACTCACTCCTTCAGTTAATTCGACTGTTGCAGTTTTTCTCCTCGTTTACACATATCCTGGCCTCCTCTGAACACTCTTGCTCACCTGCATTGACAATCTCTCCAGAAGGGCATTTCACAGCTGTACAACCCTTTACATTGAAAAAGTGTGTTCTTAATTCTTACATACATACAGCCATGAAACACGGCCTCCTCCAACCTGCCTTCACAACTCCATCTACCATCAGACCTTAAAAAACTGCCAGTTTATATACTCATCAATTCTTTCTTTCCATGTGGCCCCAATTCTAAGTCTAAGGACTGCAATTGTGAGTCTCATAACTGTGGAATATTCAACAGCAAATTAAGTTCATATGTACTTACTAGGCCATTGATCTCTGAGGATCTTAAAAAGCCTAGCCTTACATTCCTAGGGTAGATTTTAGGTCTTATATTTTGTATACAAACAACACTGAGATTGGCCAAACAAGGATATATTGGGACATTAACATATTTCCCCTATTCATAAAGTACAGGGGTGCTAAACCAGGAATGAATTTGTGGTTGTCCATCCAATTCATCCAAATTATATTTGTTTATAGTGAGAGAAGCACTTTGCTTTATGTGGAGTGGAAGACAGTTCCATAGAAGCGGTATTCTCTGTGATAAATTTAACATGTTGGAGGGCTTGGATTTTATTTTGCAAATATCAGTGAGATCCCTTGAGTGGGTTTATGATACAATGGGACTTACGAATGTGCAATAGGTCTGATGGAATAGGTTCTGCTGAAGCTCTATACACAAGCTTGTATGAGACTGAGAAGAGGGGAAAAAGATTTGAGAAAGCACTGTAGTCATTCCAGCTGTGACCAATGTTTATACAGGTACATGATGAAAGGAGCATTATAATCCATGATCAGCCTAATACGTTCTAAGCACAGTGGGACAATTACATCTCTGGTTCTGAACGCAATGCCTTTAGATATAAGCTGTGCCATTAAAAAAGACTTCCTTACAACAGTTGATACTTAGTGATCAAAGGACAATTCATTAATCAATCTTGATTCACAAATCCCTGACTACATCATCAATTTTCAGGGGTATGTTGTCAATGTGACAGTTACAAGTGGAGTCATGCTTGCTGAAGGATATGATTATACACTTTTTGGCATTTAGTTTTAGTCTTCATTTAATTAAAATTTAATTAGGGGTATATATACAAAAGTCTGAGGCTGCAATAATATGCAGTATGCCCCTACTTCAAGGTATAGCTATCTCAGATTTAGTAGGCAGAGTTAAGATTCTGAGGGCTAAGCCCACATGTGGAAAATGTTGTGGTGCCAGGAACACTTGAAATATGTAACAACAAGCTTCATAATTCTGTCTTCTTCTGTTCATAATTTGACTTTATTTCTTCAGACAGTCAGGTCTGGGTAGCTGTGGTGTTCACCAAAACACACGAGTAGTGTCTGGTGCCACTGTTCAATTTCCACACTCTCGTCCTTTATCACGTGGCAACCTTACTGCTACTAGCTTTACATCATTTACTCTACCAGATCTCCAGAACTGTGCATGGAGCTCCAGCTACAGCCTGACCAGCAGCCTATATGGTAGAAAATGACACCTGCTCCACATTATGCAGCTCAACATTCCTCTGGACTTGATCATAACAATCACATCTCGAGCTGCATAACTTATGACTAGGAATGATATCTTCCGACATCTGTAGAGAAACTCCCCAGCTTGTGTAATACTCTTGGACCTTCCCCACCCTGGAAATGCATAACACTGTAACAGTCTTCAGTTATCCCTATACTTACCAAGCTATTTTGTCCAGTAGTTATGGCAGCCCATACCTCTGCCATTTCTAACTCATGCTACAATTCTGGTGATGTTAGTAAATATAAACAGACTGTTCCTGCTTTCCACTCATGTTGCCATTTCACAGACACACGTGATAAAATATGACAGACCAAACAATGAACTCCTGTGGGACCATGCTAGTTACAGACTCCTCTTCTCAATAACTATCCTTCACCCACTACCAGCTTTCCTCCATACCAGTTTCTATTCACTATACCAACCGTATTACATAAAAGTTTATCTTTCCAACTACTACATACATTTAAAGAAGTGGTTCATGCAAAAAACAAAACGTTGCTGGCTAAGTACAGATAGGATATTCTAATGCATTTCCAGTGCATACTATTAGTTTAAACAAACAGCCAAGATACAGCAAATTCCCTCACAGTTATCCAAGTTACAGCCAACAAAGAATACACCCTTTCCCCTCACTGTTGATATTAAACTTTGTCCATAATCTGTTTCATAGCCGGCAGATGGGTCTTCACTGTTACCATACAACTCCACAACTGAAACAGCAACTATCAGAAACACAGCACAAGTCTTCAGGGATCATGCAAACATCCACTTTACCTAGCCCTCAAGCACTAGTGCATTACTCTTGGCCTGCATTATAACCAGGTCACCACTGGGGTCAGGAAAATACATACTATAAATCACAGACTACCCATTATTGCACCTCTCCTGGTCAACATCATATGCAAGCTTCCAAAAAAATGATCACACACATGCTTCAGTAATACTGCCCAATAACACATCAGTCTTAATTCATGCTGCATGCAGGCCCCAACCAAGTAGTAGCTATACAGCAAAAAAAATAATATGAAACAGCTTCGCAAAAACTACTCAGGGTTTGCATAACATTTGCAGTTTAGTAATAGTTAAGAATTATCATAACCACTTTCCAGACAAACTGGTAATTAAGTCAGATTAAAAAGCTTAAAGAGCATTCCTAGACCAAATCAAGGAAATTGAAGTCCTCTGTGGGAATTAAGCCACAACACGTTTTACCAATTTTATGTTAAGTAGCTGTTAAAGTATTTTTTCCAAAATTAAGGCACCCTTCACTGGCTGATTCCGAGACCATTCTAGTACCATAACCAGGAGGTTTTTCTGATTTAATTAATTATAGAAATGGCTACATTTAAGTCAGCCAAATGTTGCAAAAGCTCCAAAGCACTTCAGTATGGAGAAAACACCTCCCCATGCCTCTTTTACAAGTGTGTGCATTTGCGAGATGGGAGGGTTTATGTGCAGCAATCTCCTGTTTTACTTCTACAACATAATATATTCGAGATTCCTGCACCAGAGTAAAACACAAGCGCCATTTTTTTTTAGGTTTTTCACATTTTGGTCAGAATCTAAGGTCAAATATAACTTGTCATCTATCACTCTAACAGTTTTGTACCTCCCCTCCCATAATGTGAAGAACATAGTGCCATCTCACTGGAAAGGCTCTCATGATATTATTATATACCATAAATGTTTGGTCTTCTATATAGACATGACCTAAATTCAGATATGTTCATACTTCTATACTGTGCAGATTTAGAATGTCCAAATTTTTGTCTCAAAACCTCATAAAATTTGAGTTTTTTTCTGGCAAGTTAATAGGATGATATGAGGAATAATAAATTATTACATACTTTTAAGTTTCATACTTTATATCTTTTAGAAAATGCATTTTAACAGAAACCCTGTTATTCTAGCAACTTCCTAAGTTTATAAGAGAAATATTTAAAATCTATACTAATTTTGGGGGCTTTGTCCTCCCATTATGTCAGGCTTTGTCTAGATTTCTTGGGTTGACAGGTATAAATAAGTTCCAATGTTTACAAGGGACGGAAGGTCACAACAGCAGATCCTATTTCTCTAGGTAGTACTAAATTTCATTCCATATGCTTACACTGGCATTATTTTTAAACTTTTCCAAGCATTCTGCCCTCTTCCCTTAAGTGCATTATGCAATCTCAACTGTTATCAGCTCAACACCTAGTAGCTATGGAATGCCCCGACTCTACACGTATCCTTATATTCCCAAGTTTATTTTAATTAAGTTTAAAAACAAAGCCAAATAAACACAAAAAATCTCTGAAACTGCAAATGTGTTGATTGGACCTTTTGCTTGTTTGTACCAAGATGAACTGAGTTGGGCTACCAGCCATAATTCTGAGCTGAGATACCAGACAACTAGAGGCTTCTGACCTTCCTAAAACATAAGTTGCCTGTTTTTTGTTTTTTTTTTTGCTTATTTATACTATTTATTGCACTTTTTTATTGCCTGTTGCCTACTTTTACACTGTATTTATATACTGTGTACTAAACTACACTGTTTTACTACAACTGACTGCATTACTGTGCCTGTTAAATCACATTTTATTGCTGTTTTCACTGTTTACAAAGCTAGCCCAGATGCAGGCTTGCTGCATCTGGCTTTGATTGTAGTGGTTGTCTGTTCTGAGCACATTTTCCAGGCCATCTTGGATTGGTCTATCTGTAGTTTAGTGAAAGGATTATGTTGACTGGGCCCTGTCTGGCAAAGGGAGGTGGGTCTAGGGCTTGGAATAAGGATCCTCATTAGTCCTTTTGAATCTTTTTACATTTTTTTTCAAGTTTTTAGCTTTTGGTATTTACGCCTTGCATTTGAGAAGGTTTCTGCTTGTTTGTGCATCACAGAGCATTGCACGCAGCCACAGAATTGTGCACTAAAGCCAGACAGTTAAATTCAACAATGTTTCCCCAAGATAATACTGTAGTACACTAGTGTAGCCCTCATCCTTATTGCTTTCCCAGTCAGAGAAATACTGCTAGTGAGCTGTAACCTATTAAATATCAGCAAAAAAATAAAAAATAAAAAAATAAAACCCCAGGCAAAAATATCCAACCACTGAATGATTACAGTCTTCAACCTAGCATTATGGACAGTTGAACTGCCCTTGTTTCTCCTGCCAACCTTGTTGACTTGGGTCTCTTGAAGCAATGTATTAACTGCCTCATGTAAACCACCAACCCTCTACTAATAACTCACGCTAGTACAGAGTGAGAAACATGCATCTACACCAAGAATCTTGAATTCATGCTCTCTCGCACTCAAAAACAGTAACACAGAAGAGGTTGTCAACTCACCCACAAAGTATGCATCACACACAAAACTCTATATATGCGGAGGTTCTCTCAAAAACTTAGCTAAACACCAAAGACCTCCAAAACACAAGAATGGTACAACTAACACAGTCCCTATAGCACCCACGACACATAGCAACACCAGTGTCACATCCAAAGTGAAACATTCAAAAATCAAACTTTCTTGTCATTGGAGACTCAACAGTGACACATGGATGTCCCACTCAAGTTGGACAAGGAGAAAGTCACAGTCAGCTGCCTGTCTGGTGTAAGGATTAGTCAGGTAATGCATGCACTCAGGTCTCTCAGCAACAAGTACCATTACGATTCTGTCACAGTTCCTGTTAGTGTGAACGACTTGAGACATACCTCACTGGACTATATGAAGAGAGACACAGTTGAGCTCTTGGAGTACGTGTCCCAGGCAAGTATGTCCCTAGCCTTGAACAGCATACTAACCTCACCTAGAATGATGCCGCAGTATAAACAAAAAAAATGAGTGATTTCACTAACTGGCTTAGTTTCTGGTGTCATTCAAAGGGGATCCAGTTCTTGTCAGCCTGGGAAGCCATGGTCAACAAACCTTGCTGCTTTGCCAGAGATGGTTTGCACCTGGCACATGTAGGATTTTGGCTGCTGGCAAAGGCTCTTGCCTCCCCATAATGCCTTTTTTATGCAAGACATTAAAAACAACATTAGTGACATGAAATTTTCCAACCAGAACAAAATAAGGGTCATGCTGCTAAATGCTAGGAGCTTAAACCAAAAACTGCATTTCGTGGAAGCACTTCTGTCACCAGAAGATGTAGATGTCTGTATAGTCACAGAAACCTGGCTCAAGGCCTCAGAGTGTACCCTGGCTTTGAAAGGCCACAATGCCTTCCACACCTTTAGACCGCAAAATGAACGTGTGTGAAAACCAAAAGAGGCAGTGTTTCTATCTATATTAGAGATAAATTCACCACCCATCTAGTTAGACTGGATAACTCCATGGAGTTACTCCAAGTTCAGGTTATGGTGGGTAAGACCGTCATTCAAGTCATAGCCAGTTATAGATGCCCCTCCATGGGTCATGACACCCATGAAGCCTACTTCATGAAACTGGAGACCATCCAAATTTTATCAAACACTCTGGTTATGGGGGATTTTAATTATCCCACCATCAACAGGGAAATCTACACTAGCCACAACTCGCTAGCGCAAAAGTTCCTTGACTCTGTTAATTCAAATGCCCTGGAACAAACTGTTCATACCCCAACAGGAGGAACAAACATTCTAGATCTGGTCCTAACATGTCAAACAAATGCACTGCTGCAACTGTCGGGCACTCAGTTAAATCTGGCCACAAAACAGTCACCTTCGAGCTGGCACTAACACCAGAACTCACAAAGGGTAAAATCAAGTGTAAAAAAACCCAAGGCAAACTATACCCTCCTAGGCGAAGGTATAAATGCATTCCAAGCCTCAACTCATGCTGGAAGTGATAGCTACGCCTAAGCTTACACTAAAGCCCTGTAAATTCATTTCATACGTGTATAAATTTCAGCTGTACCAGAAAGAATTAAAGCTAGAGCCCCAAGTAAAAACAAGCTGCCATGGTGGACATCCAGCATCAACAAACTTTACAATAAATGCAAAAAGTTGCTGTCTAAGATAACAAAGGCAATACCCCAACAAAGGAAAATCACCCTCCTAAGCCTCAAATGGGAAATAAGACAACTTGTCAAATCCTCTAAGGGGTCCTCTTTGAGAAACTTAGCAAGTCCAGCCAAGGATAACTATAAGGCCTTTTACAACTAAGGACACAGCCTACAAGGTAGGACCCAAGCCTGTGCAGAACTAGTGACCAATGATATCACACACACACTGACCCCACAGAGACAGCAAACCTGTTAGTAGATAGGTTTAGCGAAAACTTCACTCCCTTATCCCCTCCTAACTTATCACAGACATTCCTCCAACCCCCCCCCCCAACATCTCTGAAAAGCAGGTCCTCAAAGCCTTGTCCAAGGCAGACAAAACAGCGTCTATGGGACCAGACATCCCAGGTTGTCTTTTAAACAGGCTAAAACGTGAACTAGCATCACCAACAGCAACAGTTATTCCCCTCCACAAAGGTGGCCTAGCAACAGACCTAGGGAATTACAGACCCTTAGGACTGACCAGCCTCATCTGTAATGCCATGGAATGTATCATTATGGACCTCATAAATAAAAACATAGGCGACCTTCAAACCCTGGATCCTAGCCAATTTGGCTTCATCTAGGGCAGATCCTGCCTGTTAAATTTGAGGGACTTCTTTGAAAATATGATGAGGGCTACTGACAAGGGCAAATCTGTGCACACAGCATAGCTCAACTTGGCAAAGGCTTTCAACACAATCTCACATCCAGAAATTACCTAATAAATTTAGCAAACTGAATGTAAACCCCTTCATTGTAAGATGGGTTGCCAACTGACTCACAAACCGAACACACACTACCAAAGTGGATGACTTCACATCAACTAGCAGACCTATCAGCGGTGTGCCACAGAGGTCAGTGCTGGGCCCCCTACTATTTGGTATATACTTCTCAAGTCAAAACTAAGGGGTTGTGGCTGACCAAGTTTGCAGACGACTGCAGACTAGGTGTAAACATTGAATCCCCAAATTATGTCCGTATACTCCAGGAGCGTCTCACCCACATCAACAACTGGTGTATTAGTCAGGCCTCAAACTGAATGCATAGAAATGCATCATTCCCTTTGATACAAACAATGTCCCTTCACTCTATCAAGTCAGTGGCAATACCCCAAGTATCCACAAAGTGATAAGGGACCCAGGATCACAAGTCGATTGCAATCTTAACTTCATCCACAATGTGTCTACTGTGGTAAAGAAGGCTTTCTAGGTAGCACACTTGATTAGTAAAGTTATCGCCTCGAGAGCAAGAGAGGTTATAACCCCTCTATACTCTGCACTAATCCGGCCCAAAAGAGCCTTTCAGCATGTACCGTACAAAGCACCTGCAGCAACTGGAGAGACCACAAAGGTTTCTAACAAAGAAGATCAAGGGGCTCCAGCATGTACCTTACACTGACCGACTAAAGTCCCTGTCACTATACTCCATGTCATAAAGACTTCTTAGGGAAGACTTATACCTGGCCTATACAGAAATCCAAGACCCAAACCCAATGAACTTGCTGCATATCAGTAAATCAAATGGGATTAGGACAACCCGTTCCAGGGATCTAAATGTGGCCTGTGACTTAAATAGGACATGCTGGAGGGACAGAGCTATCTCCCAGCAACTGCTGCTTTTTGGAACAGCCCATCAATTCATGTGAAACAGAGCACCTCTAGGACACTGTTTAAGAGGAACCTGGACGAGTGGACGGGGCACTGTACATATATTCGGGATAGTGCCCACAACCCTCCTGATCATGGGCAGTCATCAACTAAATGCAATCTTTGGTAATGACTAGCACTTTCATGGTACTACACTGAGATGAAACTGCTATGCTTAAAATGACCTCCAGATCGATAGCCTAGTAATCTGCTATGACCCTGCTATGATGTTCTTTTTAGGGAAAGAAGAGTTCCCGCCTCTGAGGAGATTGCAGCGGATCAAGAATCAACAACAGATGAGGGGCACCAATTATAGGTTCATACTTGGCTATCTGCCCTAGGGCATTTATAAGCCTAGCCAGAATGTGTTTGGCTTTCGCCACCCATTTTAAATTTATTTTGCTATGCCCTTTTTCGAGGTTAGTATATTGTGCCTCTGTCTAACAGTGACACAGAAGTGATACCCGGGGTAAACCTACGATCTCCCATCCACTCATCAAGATTCCTCTTGAAGAGAGTCAATGAGGGACTCTGCCTAACCTGGACTGGGATTTTATTCCAGAGTGAAGGGAGCCTCTGGGTTATGAATCTGTCCCTCCAGCATGTCCTATTTATTTCAGTGCTGTGGTTCAAGTCTCTCGAGGCGTAGCTCGATGGGATTTGGATTTTCTGAGGTGCAGCATGTCCATTAATTCTGGGTTGGACATGGCTTTATACGTCAGGCACAGATTGCCTCTGAACAGGCGGTATGCCACTGAGTAGAGCTGGAGTTTCTTTAACCGGGCAGCATATGGCATCTGTTTGAGCCCTTTGATCCTCTTGGTGAGGTACTTTTGGGGTCTTTCCAGTTGCTGCATGTGTCTGGTAAGGTACATCCCAAAAGGGGCATTGTACTCAATTATGGGCCTGATGAGGGATGAGTAAAGAGGCGCAATGACCTCCCCTGATCTAGATGTGAATCCCTTCATGATTAGGTGGACTATATAAAATGTTTTTCTAACCACTTTGGCCACGTGGTTGTCAAATGAGAGATTGCTATCAACTTGGGTCCCCAGGTCCCTAATTACTTCTTCTGTACTTAATGGATTACCACCTATGTGGTAATTTGTGGGCATTTTGTTTTTGCCAAAGGGGATGACTATACACTTTTTGGCATTTAGCTTGAGGCCATGGCTCTGGCACTAGTTGTCTGTTTCTATGAGGCCCTTTTGAAGGATGCTTGTGTCGGCTGGAGAGTCAATTATGGCGCCCAGTTTGCAGTCATCTGCGAACTTGGTCAGCCACAGTCCTTCCATGTTGGCCTGTACCTCCGAGAAATATATACCGAACAAGAGAGGTCCCAGGACTGAGCCTTGTGGGACACCACTTGTAACTGGTTTGGAGTCTGACATGGCTCTAGCAATTCTAACCATGTGGGTTCTGTCCTTGAGCCAGTTTGCAATCCATCTAGTGACATAGGGGTTTATATTTAAGCTGGTGAGCTTATCTATAATGCCCGAGTGGGGTATTGTATCGAAGGCTTTTGCGAGGTCCAGGTAGGCTGTGTGGACCACCTTCCCCTCGTCAATGGCCTTGGTGACTGTTTCAAAGAAATCAACCAGGTTTAAGAGGCAGGATCTGCCCTTAACAAAGCCAAACTGAGTAGGATCCAGTGTCTGCAGGTCCCCAATATCTTTATTTATGATGTCCATGATGATCCTTTCCATAGCATTGCAGACCAAGCTAGTCAGGCTTATGGGGCGATAGTTTCCAGGATCCGTTGAGGCACCACCTTTATGGAGAGGGACCACTGTTGCTGTACGCCACTCCTTGGGCACATATCCTGTAGTAAGGCTGACACTGAACAGTAGTTTTATGTTTGGGTTTAGCTCTTCTTGGAGTTCTTGTAGGACGCAGCCCGGGACACCGTCTGGTCCCATTGATGCTGTGTTTTTTGCTTTGGAGAGGGCGGCTCTTACCTGAGCATCTGAGATGTCAGGGGGGCAGCACTCTGCTGGGATAGATATTTGCCCTTTTGGTGGGGGGCAGTTTGCGCTGAACCTGTCAGCTAGGATGTTGGCAATGTCTGTGGGTTCAGTGTATTTTTTGTCATTTTGGACTAATTCTGAGCATATCTGGGAATTACCACCCAGGTTCCTAACATAACTAAAGAAAGCCTTGTGATTATCCTTAGTGTCCTGTGCAATTTTTCTCTCGAAGCTGGCCTTAGACAATTTTATGAGTGCCCGTAGTTTTTTGCTAATACTGATCAGTGATGCCTTCCCTTTTTGGGATTTTGCTTTATCATTTAGTAGCTTCCTCCTTCTATTGTATAGTTTTGTTTATGGCTGGGGTCCACCAGACAGGACGTCTGCCTTTGGAGGATTGGGTCTTGGTTTTATTTGGGATCGCATGATCCATGCATTCCTGAAGGTGTTCATAGAATGCTTTTATAAAGGATTCTACGGTCTGGGCCGTATTTTCCACAGGCCCGGGGGCTTTGAAGGATTCCACCTCGGTTTTGAGGAGTGTGAAATTTGCTTTAGAGAAGTTTTTCACTGTGGTTTTCTGGGCAGGGGGTGGGGTCGGGATGTGAATATCCAGTGAGATTAGTTTATGGTCTGATCTTACCAGTGAGGGATACACTTCTGGTCTGGAGCATAGAGTCCCCATGTTGGTGATGACCAGGTCCAGTATGTTTTCCCCTCTTGTGGGAGTGGTAACAAGTTGTTCCATAGCATTTGAGTTTATAAATTCTAGGAACCTTTGGGCTAGGGTGTTGGAGCTAGAGTAATGCTCCCAGTCTATGGTTGGGTAGTTGAAGTCGCCCAATATAATAGTGTTTGGAGAGACCTTCATATTTTCCAGTGTTCTCAGAAAGGCCGAGTGGGGTTCCTGGGTTTGGGAGGATGGTGTGTAGCAGGCTATAAACTGGAAGGCAGTTTTACCCACTGTTAGTTGCACATGGATAGTCTCTGATGCTTCGTGCTTTGCCACCAACCTGGAGGTGTGGGTATCTTTGATGAATATCGATACTCCCCCTCCTTTTGTGGTTCGGTCCAAGTTTTGGGGCCAAAAAGCATGGTATGAGGTATAACCTGGCAGTGCTGGGGTGCTCTCGGGAGCCCTGAACCAGGTTTCTGTTACTGCACAGATATCGATGTTCTCCATGCTAAGGAGAGTTTCAAGTGCGTGCATCTTGAGGTTTAGACTTCTGGCGTTGAGTAGCATTACTCTTAGTTTCTTATCCCTTGTGATACCTATGGAGGTGGGTTTGTCTTTTGAGCCTTGCCTAAAAAAGGCACTATGGGGGTAGCAAGAGCCTTTGCCAATATCCGAAAGCCCAGGGGTGACAGGTGCAAGCCGTCCCTAGAGAAGCATCGTGGCTTGTTGAGCATATCATCCCAAGCTGACAGGCATTGGATCCCCTTTGAATGACACCAGTACTTAAGCCAATTGTTGAAATTGATCATCTTGTCTTCATATTGTGGCATCATTCTTGGTGAGGGTAAGATGCTACTCAAGGTCAGGGTCATACCGGCCTGGGCTACATGCTCAGAGAGCTCCTTTATGTCTCTTTTCATGTAGTCCAGGGAGGTACGTCTCAGGTCATTCACACCAGCATGGACAATGACTGAGTCATATTTGTACTTGCCTTGGAGTGACCCGAGTGCTTGTGTTATGTGGCGGATCCTAGCGCCCGACAGGCTGCTCACCGTGACCCTCTCCTTGTTCAGCCTGGTGAGCGGGACGTCAGTGTGCCTGATGATAGAGTCACCTATTACAAGTGTATCAGGTGTGTTGTTTAGTCTTAAGGGCTGTGACTGTTCGGCACACTGGCTTTGAAGGATGTGTGTTGCACGTGTTTTGTTTTGGGGTAGCGGTTGCTTGGGTGTATGCTTTGGAGGTCTCTGCTGCTTAGGCAGATCTTTATTTAGAGCCTCCGAGTATGTTTTTGTGTGATTATGTGTTTGGTTTGCTGTCGTGGTAGGTCTAAGTGAGACTGGAATTGTAGTGAGTGTGGTTTCCTTCTCCTCCTGACTGGTTATGCCAGTACTGAGTTGAGAGAGCTTAGCCTCCAGTTTGGCTATATGGTTGCATCTCTCACATGTGTTGGAATTTGTTGGGAGGAGGAGAGGGTTGTCTGTGTACATGAGGCAGTTGTAACATTGCCTCAAGATTCCCAGATTCACCAGCTGGACCGGAGAGGAGATTGACAACTGACCTTTGGACATGCTAGAATAATATTGGGAATTCCTTAATAATTGAAAACAAGGGCCAGTGGGGAGTGAGGGTGTAGTGCTTTTAATTTTTAGTGCTGACTTATATAATTGCTTTAGCGAGCAAGTGCCAGGTAACTTAAGTGCAATGTGTTACAGGTAACTTAAATGCAAAAACGACAAACAGTAACTTTCTTTCAAGTGAAACAAGGAAATAAGTAGAGTAAGCAATGCAGATATCACTAGTGATCCACAGAAGTGCTGAGAAGCCGCGTATTAGGTGGAATTAGCATTCCAGGGAAATAACAAGCAAACAAACAACAATCTTATTAATACCAACAGGGCAACAACAGAGCGAACAGAGGACATTACAGGGGACCACAGAAGGGGAATCGGGGGGAGATATTAAACCCATGTTTTGATATACTTACTAGTGATGTTAACACCTATTCATTGCCATCTTTATCCATTCACGTAAATAATGAAGGTGACTTCAAAGTTTATTACTTTACGGAACTGAATGTCAACACCCATTTATATAACCTTCAAAAGGACCTACATTTACACCTAATTCATCAGCTGATGTGGTACTGACATTATTAGATTTAAAACTATGTATCAGGAAGCTGAATCTGAACCTGGTATTTAAAGGTGTTGAGAATGTTATACACCCTTTTAAAATATCTAGCACATATAATCCCCCTATCGCCCTAATATTAGACACCTTTGAACATGTATGTGAACTAGATATTAGGGTGCACAGGACGATGACAGATAAAAAACGGCTTAACAATATGTGTATTAATGAAATAAATGAATTGGAATATCTGACTTCTAATGAACATTTAAGGGTCATGAAACCAGATAAAGGAGGCGGGTGTGGTCCTTATGTGGAAACATAATTACAGAGAAAAACTGTTTGAAATTCTGGAGACAGATGCATATGCCTACAGCTCTGAGTGAGCAAAATGTTGCATATAGAAAAATCAAAGGGCATAGACAAGATTTATTTATAGATGGCCTGATTACTGTCAAAGAACATAAATTTTTGTCTGTAGACTATCCTATTGCCCCAACTATTTATGGGATTCCTAAAATACATAAAGACACGCACCAACCCCCTTTTCGACCTATTGTAAATGCTAGAGGCTCCATTACACAGCCACTAGCAAAATATCTTGATGTTGAAATGAAGAAATTATTAAAGACAGAAACATAATCGTGTAGAGAATCATGGGATTTTTTAAAGTAAGATCAACATAGTAGTTTTTGATAGGTCCTTTATTTTTATAACTATTGATGTAAAGGACTCTACACTGTGAATCTCAATGATATCGGTACTAAATGGTTATGTGAATATCTACATAGTAAAAATCTACCTCAGGATAAAAGTAATACACTGGAGCAGTTACTGGATACAGTTTTGAGAAATAATTTTATTTTGTTTGAACAACTTTATATCCAAAAAAAAGGGGTAGAAATGGTGTCTCCTTGTGGCGGCATGTACACAAATATCGTCATAATAGAATGGGAGAAAAGATTTTTAATGACATCTCATTACTTTCCATTCTGTTACTAATATACCCGCTTCCTGGATGATACTTTTACTCTGTGGAGTGGCCCTGAATAAAGTACAGAACCGTTCCTTCAATATATTAACAACACAACCCCTTTTCTAAAATTTACACACACTATAAATGAGGTGGAAATTGCTTATTTGGATGTTTTGCTAAAGAAAGACACTGAGAATAATAAATTTGTGCCCGTCATCTTTCAAAAAGCAACTTACTCTAATAATGTTTTGCATTTCACGAGCTGCCGTTTCCACAAAAAAAGAGGTGCTCTAAAAGGGCACTTTGTTAGAGCAGCCCGAATGGTCACTCAGTATGACAGATTTAATTGTGAATGCCATAATCTTCAAGACATGTTTTTCAGAAGGGGTTATTCCCAATTCCCTGGTTGAAAATATCATGAATGAGGTTATCAAGAAAGGGAAAATGGCCATTTCATTCCTTTATTGAAATCTAATGACAATATGTCTGTTAATGGTATTACTGACTTAGCAGATGAACAGGTACACATTGCCAATACTTCTGTAGATAACCATCAAGTAGTAAGTGTTAATACTAATAAGAATAATTATAAATCTTGTTTTATCACAACTTTTTCTATTGATGCATATTATATAAAAGCAATTTTAGAAAAGAATTGGCCACTTTTGATAGGTGACATTAATATAAGCGGAATAACTGGAGAAAAGCCAGTCTGTGATTTTAGAAAAGGCAACATCAAATCTTTATTAGAACACCAGGGTAAAATAAATACGGGTGGTTACATGTGTGGATCATGTAAATTCTGTCCCTATATATTGGAAGTCAATGAAATAAGTATTAAGGGGATGAGAATAAAAATTAGAGACAGGTATTGTTGGTTTACTGAGAAAGTCGTACATTGTGCTATATGTGAATTCCGGGTCTATATTAGAAAATCGAATATTTAATAGTTCGAATCACTAAAGGTCGACCTTTAGTGATCGAACTGTTAAAACATTGAATGTTCAAAAAAAAAATAAAACCAACGTCATGGGCAGTCATCACTAAATGCAATCTGTGGTACTGACTAGCACTTTCATGGTACTACATTGAGATGAAACGGCTAGGCTTAAAATGACCTCCAGGTCGATAACCTAGTAACCTGCTAAGACCCTATAATGCTATGATAAGTACAAACACCAATGTTACTCAGTAAAATGAAAAATGTTCTTTGCAATAATGACAATTAACGCATTCAAAGTCTTTACATCAATAAGGTAATACATAATTATGAAAAACAAACTCCAAGTTTGTTTTTTTCTAGATATTCACCATCATTCATATTTTGGAAACCATACTACCAAGACACACAACAACACCGGCACTCTGTTGAGCCAGGCAAAAGCATATGATGCCAAGCAATTCTTTAATAGGCATTTATTTTCTGAATGTAAATAATACTCACTATCTATCAAGTTGCATACCATACATTGCAAGTGTCAGTTACAGTTTTCTTTAGCACGTTTCATGTGACTTAGGTTTGACAGTATTAGTAAAAATATTTGAATATTTTCATATTGCTAAACCAATAACTATCTCCATAATAGTGCATTACATGTTGACAGCAGCAGTGTATTTTTCTGTCAGCCACGAAATTTCACCCTATGTCCCTTGATGAGGTGTGTAGCTGAATCACTTAAGGAAATATTACTGTAAATATTTTAGTATTTGCATTAAGTGACAAACTGAGTAATACCGCCATTGCAAGATATCCTAGACAAACAATCTTAGTGTCATTTTGTTCCT
Organism: Protopterus annectens; assembly: GCF_019279795.1. Lineage (NCBI taxonomy): Eukaryota > Metazoa > Chordata > Ceratodontiformes > Protopteridae > Protopterus > Protopterus annectens. Next base: position 599,762,631 of record NC_056743.1, read on the forward strand.
TGCACATCTACCCTTTCACATGTTACATATTACTAACTGGTGAGTAACCTGATTAAGGTAATCAGTTCCAAACAATGTCATGGCACTATAAAGAGGTATGGGTTGATTGACACACAATAGACTGATGTGTGCTATAACTGACTTGACTACAAACACTGAAGTAGTGCTTTCACTTTGGTCATGTATGTGGAACATGGGGCTAAGGCTCGCACAAAAAGAAAAAGTGTTTGATGTTTAATTACTGAGGGTGTTGTAGCACTAGGTAAAATGGATACAAGATAGATAAATATGTCTTTGTTTTGTATTTTGTTTGACTGGGCTTGGTAGTTCAGAGGTTATCTTGCAGTGGGAAATGTATGCATTTTGTACAGATAAGTACCGTGCAGCACTGTTAAGTTTGATTTCAATGAATCATACCTCTTAACTGTACAGAGGTTTGCAGAATGTCCAGATTTTTGCCTCATATTTTTGGTCTGTTTCTCATAAAATTGTGGGTTTCTAGCAAATCACTGGCAAATATTTGAGGATTCAAGTCAAAATAAAATGACAGGCATTTGAATTTCAGGCTTTAACCCCTTCAGAAAAGTCATGCTAATTAAAATCCTGTTATTCTATCAACTTTCTAACTTTGTAAGAGCAATATATAAAAATTGTCCTTATTTTCAGGCCTTTGTCTCCCCATTATCTATGGCTTCGTCCAGATTTCTTGCTCTAAGAGGTTGAGCGGTAGGCAATGAATGCAAGTACTGACTTGTGATGTCAATGTTTTATTGCTGATAATGTGACTAATGACAGCATGAGTTGTAATTTGTTAATATACTCCTATACTACACACACAAACATTCTAAAACTGCTGCTGATAAATGTGTCTTGTCAAACTCTAAGCCCTACTTTGATGTATCTTTCTGTAATGCAGTTAAAGCATGAGGTGGTTATCATTACAGAATCAATATATTAATGTGATATTCTATATTAAGATGTAATGCAAAAAGGACATCTATTGCACTTCCTTTTTTTTGCCTGGTATACTTTGTAAAAAACTATGAACAAGATTATACATTTCTGGCATGATGCATTTTTCTACTAATCATGAGAAAATATGCTTAATACTGTGCTTCAAAAGTGGTTTATGCTGCTGTCTTGCACGTATGAGTTTTTATTTTGACATCTGTTTGCAGTCCATACCCTTCACATTCAAAACAAGCTGAAACCACAATTACTTTATAATAATAAAACAGAACTCTTTAATTAATATAAGGTGTTTAATCCCAAAAATATAATTAATATAACGAAAGACATTTTAACTTTCAGCTTTTTATACAAAATGATACGGACTGGACACTGTAAATTGGCCCTAGGTGTGAGTGTGTGCGCGAGTGTGTTGTAAGGATGAACTACCATGGCAGGGTTAGCCACCCGGTGGTGTAAACTTTGGCTCTAGAGGATTGTCACTGCTGACGTGATGCCCTGACCCCATGTGCAAAAATGGCAAAAAGGGGTTGAGGATGAATGGATGGGTAACTTCTGAAAGTGACAAGTAGATGCAGCACCTCCACATTGTAATAATCTAAAAATAAGAATTTCTCTATACCGTATATATATATATATATATATATATATATATATATATATATATATGGTCTATGTTAAATGTTCAAACATCCAAAATGTCGAACATTACATGGTTGAGACCAAATGTTCGATATTTGGATGTTAGAACATAAAAAAAAAAAAAAAAAAAAAGAAAACACAGAAAAAAACACTAACAGTGTAGGCAGGGGGGCAAGCCCCCATGCACCCCCCACACCACCCAACTTAAATATACCAACTCCGAGACTGCATTTCAGTGCAGAAAAGGGAAATTCTCTCCATCTGCACTGTACGGTGCCGTTGAAAGTCTATCTTCGAGCACTCAAAATTTCGAACGTTTGGTCTCGACCATGTAACGTTCGAAATTTTGAGCGAAGATTTGACAGGTACCCTATATATACGTGTACACTCATTACTATAGCACTCAATCTTCCTCATTACCTAGAGGAAAACAATTTTTGTACTTACTTTTCTCACTTGCTTAGAGAAAAACAGCTCTTGTACTCACTTTCCTCACTTATCTAGAGGAAAATAGTTTTTTATTCAGGCATGTCCAAGGGTCAGCTCCCAGTGTTCTCTCCTGTCTATCTGATGAATCTGGGTATCTTGAGGCAATGTAGAAATTGCCTAATGTACACAGACAACCCTCTCCTCCTACCACCCAACACTACAACCTGTGAGAGATGCACTTATCTAGACAAACTGGAGGTAAAGCTCTCTCCAACCAAGACTGAACTTCACAGTCATGAGGAGAAGGTAAACATTTGCACCACACCACAACTCATCACATAGTCTCACTAAATCTACACCACCAAAATCCACACATAGTAACACAAAACCTTTCGTGGAGGCTCTCAATAATCTGTCTAAGCAACAGAGACCTCCAAAGCAGAAACGCAAGCAACCTCCATGCCCCAACACAACCCAAATGACACATAGCCCACAGACTCAGTGTGCCACTCAACAACATCCAATAAGGCAAAACAACATACCCAACACACTAGTCATAGGTGACTCTATAGTCAGGCACACCGATGTCCCACTCACCAGGCTAAACAAGGAGAAGGTTACTGTCAGCTGCCTGTCGGGTGCCAGGATCCGTCACATAACCCACACACTCAGGTCACTCCATAAAAAGTACAAATATGACCCTGTCATTGTCCATGTTGGTGTGAATGACCTGAGACGTACCTCCCTGGACTACAGGAAAAGAGACATGGAAGAGCTCTCCGATCTTGCAGCCCAGGCAGGTATGACCCTAGCCCTGAGTAGCATTCTGCCATCGCTCAGAATTATACCGCAGTACAAGGACAAAATGACTGACTTCAACAATTGGCTAAACGTCTGGTGTCATTCTAAGGGGATCCAGTATCTGTCTGCTTGGGATGACATGGTCGATAGACCACGAAGCTTTGCCACAGATGGCCTGCACCTGTCGCCCCTGGGATTCTGGATACTGGATAAGGCTTTTGCTACCCCTATAGTGCCTTTTTTAAGCAAGGTTCAAATAACAAATTCACCACCATAACAGGAACACGCAAGCAAAAACTGAGGGTAATGCTACTCGATGCTAGAAGTCTAAATCTCAAAATGCACTCACTCGAGGCACTCCTTAAAATGGAGAACATCGATATCTGTGCAGTGACTGAGACCCGGTTCAAGGTTCCAGAGAGCACCCCTGCACTACCAGGCTATAACTCATACCACACTTTTTGGCCATGTAACCTGGACCGAAACACCAAAGGTGGAGGTATGTCCATATTCATTAAGGATATCCACACCTCCAGGCTAGTTGCATAGCATAATGCATCCAAAGTTATCCAAGTGCAACTAACTCTGGGAAAACTGCAATCCCAACTGTAGCTTGCTACAGATCTCCCACCATGCCCCAGGATTCCCACTCCTCTTTTTGATGTACTGGAAAATATTAGGGTTCAACCACTCTAATAATGGGTGACTTCAACTACCCCACCATTAACTGGGAAAACTACTCGTATACCACTAATTCCAAGGACAACCACAAAGCATTCTATAGCTATGTCAAAAATCTTGATGGCAACACCCAGATCTGCTATGAGTTACAGCACAAAGGCATGAAAATTACAGAACCAACTGATATTGCCAACATCCTGGCAGATAGGTTCAGTGCTAATTTTATCCCCCCCCTTCTCACCCCCTAAAGGGCCCACATCTATACAGGAAGAATGCAGAGTCCCTGTAATCACAACTATGCAGGTAAAAGCTGCACTATAAAGCCAAAAACACAGCATCCATGGGACTGGACAACATCCCAGGCTGCGTTTTACATGAATTTCAGAACGAACTGGCTCCCCACTTAAGCACCATGTTCAATAATAGCCTCGCATCAGGCTTGGTGCCCACTGAATGGCGCACAGCAACAGTTATTCCACTCCACAAAGGGAGAGCCACCACTGATCCCGGGAACTATCGACCTATTAGCCTGACGAGCCTGGTCTACAAGGCCATGGAAGCATCATCGTGGAACTCAAAGACATTGGAAAACTCCAAACTCTGGATCCAACCCAGTTCGGGTTTGTGAAAGGCAGATCATGCCTCCTGAACCTGTTCGACTTCTTTGAGGCAGTCACCAAAGCCGTAGATGAGGGTAAGGTGGTTCACACAGCCTATGTTGACCTCGCCAAGGCTTTCGACACCATTCCCCCATTCTGGAATTATAGCTAAACTCACTAAACTAGGTATAAATCCCTACATCACAAGATGGGTTGCCACCTGGCTCACTGTCAGAACCCACACTGTAAAGGTTGCAGACTCCAAATCTGACCTCAAAGCAGTGACAAGTGGAGTACCACAGGGTTCCGTCCTGGGACCTCTCCTGTTTTGTATCAACTTCTCTGAAGTACAGGCTAACACAGCAGGCCTCTGGCTAATGAAGTTCGCAGATGACGGCAAACTAGGAGCCATAGTCAAGTCCCCAAATGATGCAGAAATCCTAAAGAAGGGCCTCGCTGAGACAGATGCCTGGTGTCAGACCCATGGCCTCAAGCTCAATGCCAAAAAGTGCAGCGTCATCCCCTTTGGTAAAAACTCTGTACCCATGAACTACCACATAGGCAGCAATCTACTTAACACCAACTGCGTGATAAGAGACCTTGGGACCCAGGTGGACAGTAGTCTCTCCTTTGATAGTCACATCACCTCAGTAGTCAGGAAGTCCTTCTAAGTGGCACACCTCATCATAAAAGGGTTCTCATCCAGGAAAAAAAGAGGTCATTGTTCCCCTCTACTCGACACTCATTAGACCCATTATAGAGTACAACGCCCCTTTTGGAATGTACCTCACAAGACATCTGCAGCAGCTGGAAAGGCCACAGAAGTACCTCACAAAGACGATTACTGGCCTCAAACAAATGCCCTACACTGACCGCCTCAAAAAACTCCAGCTTTACTCTGTAGCATATCACCTACTCCGAGGAGATCTCTGCCTAACATATAAAGCGATGTCAAACTCAGAGCTGTTGGACATGCTACACCTAAAGAAGTCCCAATACCTCCGAGGTACATGCTCTAGGGACTTAAACCTTGTCACCACAATAAACAAGACATGCTGGAAGGATAGATTCCTATCCCAGAGACTTCCCATACTCTGGAAACAGGCTACCCATCTATGTCAAGCAAAGTTCTTCATTGGCACTCTTCAAGAAAAATCTTGAGTGGATGACAAATAGGAAATGCACCCTGGGGATCACTTCTGTGTCTCTGCTCGACAGTGGCACAGGAAAATAACTTTCTTGGGTGGCGTAAGCCAGGGAACCTTGTTGGCTAGGCTTACGTAGGCCCTTGGGCCGATAGCGTAGTACCTACCTATGAACACACACACACACACACACACACATATATATATATATATATATATATATATACATATACATACATGTACACTGGCTAACCATTTCAAACAAAGGGACAGTCAACACACAGAATACTGCAGATAAATCACTTTTTGTGGAAAGGCTTCTCTATAAACTCATACTTTACTTGACGTTGTGTGTGTCAGGCACAGAGCAAAAGCTGCATTACCTGGATGGCAATAAGTTGTTTTAGGAGCTCAATCTTTTCCAGATCTTCAGCATGTTCCTGCATATACTTCTCTGTGAAAAAAGCCTGGAAGAATACAAAATCATATTAAAACAAGCGTGATGACAATAATCACCTTCCAAAAAGTTAATATACATTACAGTAAAATAATTAGAACATCTGTTGACAGATGCAGATCTTTAGGTTAATCAATGTATAGCCTTGATTAAAACAGTCTACAAAGACAGTTTCATTGACAAACAGCCTGAACTTTCACACTGTATGTATAATTACTAATACTCTAGAGAGACTATTTTAGGTGTCCAAAACAATTTCGCAGGAAAACAAACCTAAATACAACTCTGGAAATTTATTTTGCAGTTTTACCTAGATGCTAGCACCAAAGCTGAGTACATCTTATTCAACTCTTTGCATCAATCACATACAGCCATATGTTTTTTGTGCAAACCTGTTTTGGTCTTCTGCATTTCAAAAGTTTTACCATATATAGACTGTCAACATTGCCATTTAAATAACTATGTCATATTAACACAAATTATCCGTTTGGCCCAAGCAACTGTAGGAGTATGCTGAAAAAAATATGAAAAAAAAGACAAGGATGACCCAAAGTGTTTCACAAAGAAGAGGGAAGGAAAACTGCAAAATTATTTATACCATCAAAAAAAGGAGAAACTGACAGATCCTGACAAAAAAAAAAACGCAGCATACATGAATGCACTTGTAAATGTATCAGAAATGCAAAAGCATGTAAGAGATAAAAAGTACAAGAAATTCCAGTAAAAGGGACAAGGAATAAAATTAAGGAATAACTAGATGGCTAGGAAATATACTTATGGAAGGCTTTCATTATAAAAATCCATTCCCAAATGTTATCAGCTGCTGACTAAAACCTGCAACATCTAGGTGCCTTAATTTTGCTCTGAGTAAAAATTATGTACAAGCAAACTTGAAACAAAACCAGCCTAGCTAACAAGGAAAACTATACTCATTAAAAAAATTAAATTCTTAAGTCATCCTAAGAAGTACTAATCACTAATCAGTTAAAAAAAATCTCTAGCCTCTCAAACCCTGTAAACTGTACAGAGACTGATGCAGCTAGCTCTTAATCACTTTTCAGAGCATAAAGGCTGATCTTTCTCCTGCAGCAAATGAACTTGTATGAACCTTCCTGCATTTAGTACCAGAAAAGGAGAGAAAGGTGGATTAACTATACACCTCAATGGATAACCCCAGGGTAATCAATGTTGTTATGCAAAGTTGCAAAAAGAAAAAAAAAATGAAGTAACGTGCTTCACGGTCCAAATTTCTTAGTTCAACAAACAGTGACAAGGCTTAAAAGAGACAATGACAAAGGCTAAAAAATCAGGGACACTTTCAAATTATCACTTTTTCTTACTTGATACCTAGAGAAATTTACCATGCATGTCCTAAAGAAAAAGATGTCGGCTAATCGTAATATTATGAATGATTTAAGATAATAATTGTTGATGTTTTGCAACTAATTCATAAATTTTACAACGAGAAGAAAAACAAACTTAATAAAATGTTCGGAATGCTGATGGAGATCAAGAGCAGCAAAAGGAATGGCCTGTAGAGATAACCAAAAAAGCATAGCATCTGAGAGCATTCGACATTAATGAATTATTGAAAGTTTTCAGATATACAGTCTTCATTCCCAAATCTACAAATGTTACTGCAATTATAAAGGAAAATATCAACTGCAGCTGAGCCATGCAAAGGGTTAAATCACTATTCATAGGTAGGTACTAGGCTATCAGCCCAAGGGCCTAAGTAAGCCTAGCCAACAAGGTTCCCTGGCTTACGCCACCCAAGAAAGTTAATTTCCTGTGCCCCTGTCGAGCAGAGCCACAAAAGTGATCCCCAGGGTGTATTTCCTATTTCCCATCCACTCATCAAGATTTTTCTTGAAGACTGCTAATGAGGAACTTTGTTTGACATAGATGGGTAGCTTGTTCCAGAGTATAGGAAGTCTCTGGGACAGGAATCTGTACCTCCAGCATGTTCTGTTTCTTGTGGTAACAAGATTTAGGTCCCTAGAGCATGTAGCTCGGACGGATTGGGATTTCTTTAGGTGTAGCATGTCCAACAGCTCTGGGTTTAACATAGCTTTATATGTTAGGCAGAGATCTCCTCGGAGTAGGCAATATGCTACAGAGTAAAGCTTGAGTTTTTTGAGACGGTCAGTGTAGGGCATCTGTTTGAGGCCAGTAATCCTCTTTGTAAGGTACTTCTGTGGCCTTTCCAGCTGCTGCAGATGTCTTGTGAGGTACATTCCAAAAGGGGCGCTGTACTCTATTAATGGGTCTAATGAGTGCTGAGTAGAGGGGAACAATGACCTCTTTTTTCCTGGATGAGAACTCTTTTGTGATGAGGTGTCCCACATAGGATTTCCTGACTACTGTGGCGATGTGATTATCAAAGGAGAGATTACTGTATACCTGGGTACCAAAGTCTCATCACACATTTGGAGTTATGTAGACTGACGTTTATGTGGTAGTTCATGGGTACAGAGTTTTTACCAAAGGGGATGACACTGCATTTTTGGCATTGAGCTTGAGGCCATTCCTCTGACACCAGGCATCTGTCTCAGTGAGGCTCTTCTGTAGGATGTCCACATCATTTCGGCACTCTACCATGGCTCCTAGTTTGCAGTCATCTGCGAACTTCATTAGCCAGAGGCCTTCTGTGTTAGCCAGTACTTCAGAGAAGTAGATACCAAACAGGAGAGGTCCCAGGACTGAACACTATGGTACTACACTTGTCACTGCTTTGAAGTCAGATTTGAAGTCTGCAACTTTTACAGTGTGGGTACTGTCAGTGAGCTAGCTGGCAACCCATCTTGTGACGTAGGGATTTATACCTAGTTTAGTTAGTTTAGCTATAATTCCAGAATGGGGGATGGTGGCAAAAGCCTTGGCAAGGTCATGATAGGCTGTGTGGACCACCTTACCCTCGTCTACGGCTTTGGCGACTGCCTCGAAGAAGTCGATCGGGTTCAGAAGGCATGATCTGCCTTTCACAAACCCGAACTGGGTGGGGTCCAGAGTTTGGAGGTTACCAATGTCTTTATTTATGTGTTCCATGACGATACATTCCATGGCCTTGCAGACCAGGCTCGTCAAGCTAATAGGGCAATAGTTCCCGCAATCAGTGGTGGCTCCCCCTTTGTGGAGTGGGATAACTGTTGCTGTGCACCATTCAGTGGGCACAAAGCCTGATGTGAGACTATGACTGAACATGGTGCTTGGGTGGAGAGCCAGTTCATGTAAAACTCAGCCTGGGATGTTGTCCGGTCCCATGGATGCTGTGTTTTTGGTTTTAGAGAGTGCAGCTTTTACCTGCATAGATGTGATCATAGGGACTCTGCATTCTTCCTGTATAGATTAGGGCCCTTTAGGGGGTGAGAGGAGGGTAAAGTTACTACTGAATCTATCTGCCAGGGTGCTGGCAATATCAGTTGTTTCTGTAATTTTTGTGCCGTAGTGCTGTAACTCAGAGCATATCTGGGTGTTGCCATTGAGATTCTTGACATAGGTACAGAATGCTTTGTGGTTGCCCTTAGAGTCAGTGGGTGATTTTGTTTTCGTAGCTAGCTTTGGAGGATCTTATAAGGGATCTCAGCTTCTTACTGAGGCTGACAAGGGAGCTCCTCCACTCATGGGATTTTACTCTCTTTTGCAACAGTTTCTTCCTCCTGTTGTAGAGTTTGTTTATGGCAGGGGTCCAACAGATTAGCTTCCTTTTTCTGGAGGATAGCGTCTTGGTTCTGTTTGGGATAGCACAATCCATGCACTTGTGTAAGTGCTTATAGAGTGCATTTGTGTAGGATTCAGCAGTTGTAACTGTATTGTTCATCTGCATGGGTGTCATGAAGTTCGCCACTTCTATCTTAAGAAGCATGAAGTTGGCTTTGGAGAAATTTTTTACCGTGGTTTCCTTAATCATGGGTGGGGGCAGGATGTGGATATCTAGGGTGATTAGCTTATGGTCGGCTCTGACCAACGAGGAGTTGACTTCAGGTGTGGAACACCAGTCACTCATGTTGGTAATGACTAGGTCTAGGATATTGTTGCCCCTGGTGGGGGTGTGGATAAGTTGATCCAGGGCATTGGAATTTATGAATTCCAGAAAGCGTTGAGCAAAGGAGTTGGTACATGAGTAGTTTTCCCAGTTAATGGTGGGGTAGTTGAAATCGCCCATTATTAGGGTGCTTGGTTGAACCCTAACATTTTCCAGTATATCAAGAAAAGAGTTGTGGGAATCCTGGGGCATGGTGGGGAATCTGCAGCAAGCTACAATTTGGATTGTAGTTTTGCCCAGAGTTAGTTGCACTTTGATAACCTCGGATGCAATATGCTGCGCAACGAGCCTGGAGGTGTGGGTTATCCTTAATGAATATGGGCACACCTCCACCTTTGGTGTTCTGGTCCAGGTTAGATGGCAGAAAAGTGTGGTATGAGTTATAGCCTGGTAATGCAGGGGTGCTCTCTAGAGCCTTGAACCAAGTCTCAGTCACTGCACAGATAACGATGTTCTCCATTTTAAGGAGTGCCTAGAGTGAGTGCATTTTGAGATTTAGACTTCTAGCATTGAGTAGCATTACCCTCAGTTTTTGCTTGCGTGTTCCTGTTACGGTGGTGAATTTGTCATTTGAACCTTTCCTAAAAAAGGCACTACAAGGGCGGCAAGAGCCTTAGCCAGTATCCGGAATCCCAGGGGCGACAGGTACAGGCCATCTCTGGCAAAGCATCGTGGTCTGTCCACCATGTTGTCCCAGGCAGACCGATACTGGATCCCCTTAGAATGACACGAGAAGCTTAGCCAATTGTTGAAGTCAATCATTTTGTCCTTGTACTGCGGTATCATTCTGGGCGATGGCAAGATGCTACTGAGGGCTAGGGTCATACCTGCCTGGGCTACACAATCGGAAAGCTCTTCCATGTCTCTTTTCATGTAGTCCAGGGAGGTACATCTCAGGTCATTCACACCACCATGGACAATTGAGTCATATTTGTACTTGTTGCAAAGTGACCTGAGTGAGTGGGTTATGTGGCAGATCCTGGCAGCTGACAGTAACTTTTCCTTGTTTAGCCTGGTGAGTGGGACATCAGTGTGCCTGACTATAGAGTCACCTATGACTAGTGTGTTGGGTACGTTGGTTTGCCTTATGGACTGTGGTTTATTGGCACACTCAGTCTGTGGGATATGTATCATTTGGGTTGTGCTGGGGGGTGGAGGTTGCTTGCATTTTTGCTTTGGAGGTCTCTGTTGCTTGAGCAGATTATTATTGAGAGCCTCTGCGAATGTTTTTGTTGCTATGTGTGGATTTTGGTGGTGTAGGTTTAGTGAGACTATGTGATGAGTGTGGTGTGGTGCAAGTGTTTACCTTTTCCTCTTGACTGTCAAGTTCAGTCTTGGTTAGAGAGAGCTTTACCTCCAGTTTGGCTAGATAAGTGCATCTCTCACAGGTTGTGGTGTTGGGTGGTAGGAGGAGAGGGTTGTCTGTGTACATGAGGCAACTGCTACATTGCCTCAAGAAGCCCAGATTCATCAGATAGACAGCAGAGAACACTGGGAGCTGACCCTTGGACATGCCTGAATAAAAAACTACTTTCCTCTAGGCAAGTGAGGAAAGTGAGTATAAGAGCTGTTTTTCTCTAAGCAAGTGAGGAAAGTAAGTACAAAAACTGTTTTCCTCTAGGTAAAGAGAAAGGTTGATTGCTGTAGTAAGTTGTAGCTTATTTAGTGCTAACAACAAGTTATGGACAAGTGCTGAGTGCAAATAAGCAAATTCAAGTGCTAAAACCAAGAATCTGTACCTGGATCTAGTGGTAGATAGGCTACCTAGTGCTTACCACTCCCACTGATAAGCTAGAATGCTTCCCTCCAAAACAGAAACGCTTGGGGGGCTCAGAAGCTTACAAACAGTCCTGCATACAGCAAATCTGTACCTGGACTAGACTAGTTGCAGGAAAGATGGGAAACAAGTGCAAACGCGGGCTTTTAAATCTATTAATGGTATAAAACATTTCAGTGAAGAGTATTCCAGAGTGGCTATCACCAATTCAGCATATAATTTACATACTTTATTTATTGGTTGATTGAGACTTGATTAATGGGAATGTCTTACTGGGTAGGGGCCCATTTTCAGTGGCTGCCCAGCGAGAAAAACTTCAAAGTACTACAAAACATTTTAACAACCACAATTTTTACAGTCTTTAAAAATAATACAAGAAAACAAATACAGTTTAATTATACCAAATTAGACATAATATGAAAACACTGGCTTAAATTGTCTAAGAATAGGTGCAAGTTATATGAAAATGATTTAATACTTAGAGAAATTTTAGCCAGTTTATAGGGCAGTTAAAGGCAAGTTAGTACAATACAAACAGGAATTGTAATATGAAGTGAGAGAAAAGCATACTTATGGCATATTCAGAGAGAAAGCCAGGGAAGAGAAACTGATAGCAGTAAGGGAGTGAGGTAAGAATGGAGAGTAAAGAAGATGTAAGATACGAATAGATATTTGTTCACATTTAGGGATATAGTTTATCCTGGTGTAGATCAAGAACAGCTTTGATGAAGTTTCAGAATACTGAAACGAAAGTGCTTATTTGCTATTAACGGTGTTTGGTTCAGTTTTGACGGGGTATAAACCTTTTTGTTTTTTCACAGTTTGGGGTTTACAGTGCTCTACCCAGAGCACGAAAAGACCCAGCTTTTGGCTAGGAAGTGTTTCAGAATAATTTTGAAGGATGGGAGGGAGGGTACTGACTTGATGGATACAGATAAGGAGTTCTGGGCCTTAGCAACATGGTCCAATTACAGACAATTACCAGCAGATTTGATGGGTTTGTGGACAGATAGCAGATTTTGGATACTGGATCCAATGACCAACTGGGAACACGGTTGTGTAGAATGTTATTTAGTGCTAGACAAGAAAATGGATTTGGGATAATTGTACAGGTGGTAAGAAGCTGTGTATACATTATTTGATGGGTTAGTTCTAACCAATTTACACTTCTAGTGTGATACAGTGGTGGCTCTGAAAGGAGTACTTGCTGCAAATTTAGCAACTTTGTTACAGCACTGTTTAAGTTTTGATTTTTGAGATGCCTGAAGATTAGCAAGGATGGACACATCATAAAGTATAGGGAAGAGATAAGTACTGGCAAGTGTAGTTTTAACTGCATCAGTGAGAAAGTGTTTGGCTTAATAAAGCATCCTTAGTTTGTCTTATTCAGTTTTGCATATGCAGATAAGGTATATGCATTACGTGTGAAATACACAGCAACTTTGCTGCAGTGCGACGGTGGTGGCAAAAATGTGGCTGTATGCACTTATGAATACTGAAGCCATATTGGCAACCACTTTGCCTCTCAAGAAATAAAATGACAGCTAATAGTCCTCCCCATCTTCCTCAGATGAATACAAACCTGCCCTGGGTAGGAGCTGAAATTGGTAATGACTGGCTCCAATTCAGAAGAGGGGAAATCTTCTAAACCACTTAGAGACTATGATATGGAGATAGGTGTCTTGGAGATCCAAAGAACAAATCCAATTCCCTCTGGATAGGCATAGGAGGAGTTACTGAAGAGTGATCATGTGAAAGACACTGTAACTGCAGCAGTTTAGGCTACTCAAACCTATAATGGGCCAGATATTCTTGGTGGAGTTTGGTACTTAAAAGAATGCTGACAACATCTGAGCTTTGCTTGTCTAATAGGGCCTCCTCCTGGATGGCTTTTTTTTTTTTGGAGGAGCTTTTGCACTTCCTTCCTTACTTAGCAATTCTGACAGGGTATGAAATCTAGCAAGGGTAAAGATGGTGGAAAGGTGGGGAATGTGGTATTCGTTTGTCACAAACTCCAGAGTTTACTCTTTCATGGTTATTCTGAACCAAGTTGGGGAATGGAGTAAGACCCTCCTAACTGACTCCAAGGACATGAAGCTGAGGAAGGAGTCAGAAATGTTGTAATCCATACTGGGACTGACAACAGCTTTCCTAATAATGACAGGAACCCTCGTCTTCTTTAGGACATTGGCCCTGATGGACAACTTTGCTCATACCCAGCCTCCTCTTGCTAATGGGATTGCAGGTTATGCCAGGCACACACAAAACAGACTCCTCTGCATTCGGGTTAAAGAATGCTGTGAAGGATAAAAACAAACCTGTGCAACCTTTAGGGTCTGTTCCTTCTCTTTATTTCCCTTCACACTCTCATTTATCTCTGGACTGAATAGCAAAGGCTCTTTAAAAAGGAATTCCAGAGAAGATTCTCTCTTGCTCTCAGCAAATGCAGTCAAGTACATCCAAAAGAGAAAGTAAAGAGCAGTGTTAGATCTTAGTCATCTGCAGCACTAATGGCTGTTCAGTGAGATGGAGGTGGAAGCCTCAAACCCTGACAAAGTTTTTCATGGAATAGTGAGTGAACCATTATGTCAGAAACTGCAGTTCATTCATTATGTCCCCCTGAAAACAGATGTGGATGAAGCATTTTGGAAGATATGAACATTTGTTTCCAAAATATTTTCATTACCATGGATACACTAATGAAGGACAAATAACTGATGTTGGGGGGGGGCAAAAAATGTCAACAGCATACGCAGTTTTGTCAATCTTTTTCTTCTAATGCCTCTTAGAAGTATTGCTAAAATGGGCAGAGATAAAGCAGCTCATTATACTGTACTGGAGATTCAGTAGGTCAAACGTTTAATTTTCTGTCAGGAAATAGCATTTTCTTACAGCATCATCACTTTGTGGCAAGGGTAGCCATAGCTACCGTGGGGATGTGCTTAAGCCCAATATCCTAAGGAAAGTGGGAGATGGAGAATGATTGGCTGGGGACTCTCCTCAACAGATATTCTACAATATATACAGTTGTTAAAACATCTCACAGTCAGAACTCTCTTAGTAAAAAAAATATCAGAAAGTCTGCAAAATAAAAATATATACACCTGAAAATCTCTTACTAAAAAGATGACAACCTGAAAAACCTTCAGAATACAAAAGGCAACTGGGGATGCATTTTTTAAACAAATTTAAAGCCTTCATTGCAGGAAATAACTGAAAATAAATAGTTGGGAGTGTAGCATTGTGGGGTAGGCTGGTGGTTTAGCAGCATCCTGCAGTCCTGTGATTCACTGCTTCAAGTCTTCAACTGTCCATCATCTGACTGAGCAAGTGCTTCCATGTCAGCCCTGAAAAGAGGTACTCATGCCTAGTGTGTTCACCCAACATACAAATAAACAAAATAGGAAGCCAGCACTGGCACCCTAAGAAAGTTTTACATATTAAGCATACTGATTCAGGCAGCATCAGTGACACGTTACTGCAGCTAGATCCATTTTATGCCAGATTAAAGATAAGCAAATATTTCATTCAGGTGATACATCAATGTATCCACAGAGTTATACCATTTACTTATTACATGATTAAATGGCTAGAGAAAGTAATGCATCAGATAACTAAAGAAAAAAACTTCAACTAACGTACTTAATTCAGACAAGAAATATATGGCAAGACAATATAGCCCACATTTTAAGTGAGGCAGGGTTTCTTTGAGACTGAAATATCCACACACATACAATATTGGGATAAAACAAGTCTGCTACTACACTCAGATTCAAACTGACAAAATCTTGAACTATAAAGAAAGCAAGCCTAAGGTCATAGCCACTTTCACAGCAGCAGAACAAAATATGGACAAGAAATGTACAGTAGAACAAGCAAAGAACTAGAAAGCATACAAGTGCAGTGGAATATGTAGGAAATTAGTGAAAGAGTTAAAGGACAACAACGGGATATTAAAGCAGACTACTCAACCTGCTGTCTCTTTTAGTCCGTGTTCATAGATACAGCCTTGAAAAATCATCCATGCGGCTTTAAAAACGAATCCACTCAACTATTTTCCCTGTTAGGCTTCTTACCTTTCCGTACTGTTTTACTTTCACTTTGCAAACCAACTTGAAAAACTTCTAGATGGCTCTGAAATGATGATGTCACATCTGCCAGAGCTCTTGTTCTAGCTACCGGGACGTTTCCTCCCCCAAAGTGATATAATCTCCGCCTGATTTGCATGCTGTATAGAAGAACCAGTAGACCTCCCACATTGTGATGTCAGAGCTGGCTTGCCCAGCCCACTCTTAACCTAGCAAAAATGTCAAATTATAATCTCACTTTTCTCAAGAGCTCTACCGATATGTGACAAAGTACAGGCAGAAGCACAGTAACAGCTGCAAAAACTAAGAGCATAAATTTGCAATGACCATGCCATTAATTGCATGATTTTACATAAGAAGCAGATGTCTGACACAATTAATCGACAACACATCACATCATATTATATGAAGTATGCAACACCATAATTTTCTTAAATTACCACTTAAAAAAGCATGTGGGTGCTGTCATGCAAATCTGTGAAATATTTTGTGTTTATAGTGCATCATTTGTTAGCTATTTAACCAAACAGGAAGGAAAAATAAGTAGGCGTTTGATGCTTTGCAAAACAGTGATTATTCCCAGTGCTATGGAGTTTGGTTCTAAATTTGACAGGAGGAGTGCAACAAAAAAAGTCTCCCACTATAAGGAAGGAAAGGCTGACAAGAAAACAGTACATTAGTCTGGTCACCCCCTGTGAGCTGTCAATCACATGCAGATAATGGGTCAAATTACTCTTAGCTCTTTGACAGCTAGGGAAGGTAGGTGTGAAGGGGGAGGGGAGATACCTTGAAGAACTAGATTTCAGCCTTCACAAAATAAATCAAGTTAGCATTTCTAAGAAGAAAGAGCAATAAAATGCACTTTCCAATTCTGTTCTGTAGCATTTGCACTGCTTGTGTTTGAAGTAGCCAGTGAAAAAAGGATAACATTTTAACCAAATGTAGGTGACTAACACAGCAGTGAATGCCTGTAAAATCAATGAAATGGCAGGAGCTTTAGGGAAAACGTGGCAGATCTGATGCAATTTTTTGGAGACAAGCAATGCATTCTGGGATACTTAGACTAAACAGTCAGAAGTATTTCAAGATGCCAGACCCCATGTGGTCAGAGTCAGAAATTACATATAAAACATCTAAAAAGCTCTCAATACTCCCAGAGTGGTGTTAAAATGTAGGAAACACCAAACCATGATGAAATAAATATGTTTTTTGAGTCTGTGGGTGCGGCTGTCCTTTAACAGAAATTGATCAAGATCTGAGTCACAAATGGAACTTGTGTCACACGGTGAGAGCCTAAAACGGGAAGCTCAAGAAAGCAGGCAACATAAACTGTTTCACAAAGTCCACACAAAAGAACATGTGCATCATGGAAATGAGAAATAGCATATCTACAGGCAGCCTGTGAAACAATTATAGCAGAGGACCTGCATACTGAAATGTACAGTGCAACATGGTGGTGCTCATGTACTTGAAATTATGCTCCACCTTCAAATGATATGCAAGTAGAACAGAAACAGTGGAAATGTGAACCACACAACACCACTGAAAATGAAGAAAGACTCGTATGTAGGATCACCTGACACTGTCTAAACAGTAGAATCAAAAAACAGTACAGATGAAAACTAAAAAGGTAGCATTCATTTTTTTTAAATCATTATCTTTAACAATGTTTTGTGTACTGACATAGTAAAAATTGCAAAAGCAATAGAAGTTTCAGGGTGTGTAAGCAGAAAGCAAAACGTTACAAAATGAGGATATCTAACTAGTTCCAGAATATTTGGGCAACTTGGTTAACATAGAATAAGTATATCTAAATATGCCAAGCAATATGCAAGACTTTGAAGTAAAGGTAGAAGCCGTCTTGTGTACAAAAAGGATAGCAATCTTGGCCAATAT
The DNA here is from genome assembly GCF_019279795.1 of Protopterus annectens. Classification (NCBI taxonomy): domain Eukaryota; kingdom Metazoa; phylum Chordata; order Ceratodontiformes; family Protopteridae; genus Protopterus; species Protopterus annectens. Next base: position 599,780,160 of record NC_056743.1, read on the forward strand.
TAAACACTAACATAGTAGTGCTGTTAAACGCTAGTGCACTTACACACACATGTATATATGTGCACGTGTACCATTCAGGTGTGCCAGGTTAAGTCAGAAGCAGAGAATACTGAATGCTTACTTTGCAATTTTTCTTCCACTTGTTAAGCAAAAGAAAAGTTAATGTTAGATTAGGCAAATAAATGGGACTGCAACTGATGAGGTGAGCATCCATCTTGAGAATCCTTAGGTTGGACTACCAAATGCTGGGACAAATGGGCACACACAGGTTTTGTTCTCTCCAAGCTTTAGCTGTAATGGCCAAAGCCAAAGATGACTCTGGACTATGAGGGGCACTTTAAGGTCAATCCACGGCTTGCAGTGATTCAAAGCCACAGCACAGAGAACATACCCATGGTGAATACCCCTAAAACTAAAAACTGCTTGCAAATGCATCTCAAGTAACTAGCACCCCAGCATCTTTGTAAGACCATCAAGTAATGTGGCCTCAAAAGATCCATTACAACAGGAGGAATGCCAATACACAGCTTATTTTAGCAAAGGGGGGAGGGTATGCAAGAGGTGGCTCTCACCCTGGTCTTGAATATGGGACAGGGTCTTATGTCCCTAGGGTGGTAGATTTAGACATACTTCAAAAGTTTCACCATGGCAGGCCTAAATCAGTAGTTGACTACATGAATATAGAACAAAACAGGACAGGTACAGCCCTCTCATTTTTCTGACACCCCAAAGGATGGTTCTCTCAGCACAGTTAAACTAGAAGAGCCAGCCCTTCACAAGCCAGACCTGACTGGAACCTAAACTGCTAAAAGGAGGATACTAGATGCATTCTTAAGGGTTTTTAGTTATCAAAAGGGGGGGGGAGTTAGCAAACAATGCTTGCCTTGCAACAAATGTGACAGAAATGGCCCCTTCACCAACAACGAAGATCCCTGTTCTTTCTAAGGAGGCCATCAAATACAGCCTGACAGGTCTGAACATAAAGCACCTTCCCTTAGAAAGAAGCATACAGATATAAAACGCTTTCCTAACCCTCAAATAATGAAGACCTCAGCCACACTATTTTACAAAGGTACACTTTCAAGACTATGACACAAACTACTCAAAAAATACATATTAGAAAGAGCTAGCTTGGGAGATTAACTGTACAGCTAGCACTACAGAGACAAGGTCAGGAAGAGATACTTCTTGAGCTCAAACTCTGAGAGGCGCTTACACTTTTCTGGTATCAATTCTACCAAGAATTACTGGAATTTGGAAAGATAATATGCATGGTTAAGAGAACCAAGCTTCAATATGGTGGAGTACACTGTTTTGCAAACTCTGTGTAAAGCTTTACTTTTGTTGTACGGTGGCAATAACACAGCAACCACTATTTTAGGTACTACTGATGTAGTGAGGAGAGACTGCAGAAATGAGCTCTAGGATACTTTGACAGCAATCATTCCAACTGGTCAGGGGAATATTCTTGACACTGGTCACTGTGCTACACAGCTGGTGCCGCCAGGCTACCAAAATAATCTTAACAGCTAGCTTCAAAGGAGGAATGAAAAGAAACTGCAGTGGTTCCCTATCCTGGGAGTAACCCATGAGGCTTTCTTCCCCTGGTTTAACCCTGTCCTGGGTGCAACCCAGGGGAACAAGGCCTCATGAAATAAAATAAGTGCTATAACAAGATGTTATCCAAGCAGTGGTGGTGGTGCAGTACTGTTCTTGCTTCTCTCAGTAACAACAGTGTCACTACCAACAATACACCAAATTAGTATTTGAGGGGCAGGGAGCCACACACTTCATTCTACAATCAAAAACAATGGATCATTCACTGTTACTCATTGGCATTCAATAAGTAATCTCTTGCCTATGCCAGTGGCATACAGGGATAAATTCCTGACTATGGACCAGGCAACCAGAATTTGGTTAGCAGCTTGGAGAGTTTGACAGTGCAGAGAGTGAAGTATGGGTGTGTTAATCCTGTGGGGCCGAAATGAGCTGGGTGGTTCTGCTTGTGGAGCCCCAGTGGAAGACATGGCTGTGCTGTGTTGGCTAGATGGAGCTGAGAGGGCATTGCCACTGCAGCCATGTCATCATGCCTTGCAGTACACCACATGGCCTGCTCAGCACACACTATAAAGACAGCTGTCAGATCATGACAGGGGCTTAAGTTCAAGAAAATTTCCTCATCCAACTGCCACATGAGGACACCTTGCTTGGCCCATTCTGCTCTGCAGTGGCAGGAGGTGCACCCTTAGAGTCTGTGCATGATGCATAGTGGGAAAACTCCATGTCCACGTGCTTACTTGACATGTAATCCCCCTAGAGCAGGTCACACTAGAGATCCTGCCATAGCATGGCATAGCAGACAGGGGAATAGCATAAAAAGCAAAACATGTTCTCTGACCTTAGCCTCAGGTCCATGACCAAAAGACTAAGGGGGCTGTTCTACAAGATCATGCTAGCTGTAGCACCATAAGACACAACTCTATCAGACCACTGGTCTGTCACCACAAAGGTGAACCATAATGAGCTCAAGTCCCTGCTAACTACAGATAACTCTCTGTGAAGACTGGGAGGCTCTGAGAAATGTGGATTTACATCTGGGAGGGCAATGCCTCAGCCAGTCCTCAGAAAAAAGCACCTAGAGAAGAATCTCAGAATTACTCTCAGTCTCATATTCCTCCACCAAATACAGGACTCACATGATACTCTAAAGTGAAAAAAAATATATATATTAAATTCAAAAAGACTGCCAACACAGAACGTAAGGATTTCCATCTAGGTGTGTGCGTCATGCTACCTATACAATCTGCCTGTCAAATGCCTAGCAAAAAAAAAAAAAGCCAAATTCTGGTTAATGGAAAGGATATGCCCAACAACAGGGTCCATCAAGGAAGGCTCCCAATATTAAATCTATTTGATTTTTTAACAGTCAACATCTTCATGTACTAAACAATTCATTTCACAGCCTGCACATAAAACATGTTTTTACATTGTTTGAAATAACCTTTTCATAATTGGCGAAGCCACCCATGACAGCAGGGTCAACAATGCCATTCAGCAGCATGGACAGAGGATGCACAGGAAGTGAATGGTCACAAATGTGTTGCTGCACAAGATTACTTATCTTCTCATTGGTCTTTTCCATGGTCTCAATGGCATTCTCTAAGGGACTAATCTCTTCCTGGATAAAAAGAACAAATAGTTACACAAAAGCTAAGAGATGCAACTAACTTTCACAATTTGAAGAACACATTATACTTCTGGATCTATGGCAAATAAATCAGAAACCAAAATGGAGTAAAGCACTTAACAGGACAACTAGTATACTGAATTCTAATAATACCACTACTGCTTACACACAGACGTAGAACACAAAAGATGTATTCTCTTTTAGAAACATGCAGACATTCCATTGCAATTTAGGGGGGGGGACATGCTTAAACACTAATTCCACGATTTCACAAAGCTTGGAGAAAGGGGGTTAAATCTGGTTATCTTCTTTGACTTCGAATACTACAGGCAGCAGGTGTGTGTGTGTGTGTGTGTGTGTGTGTGTGTGTGTGTGTGTGTGTGTGTGTGTCACAGCTCCTGGAAATGGGCAAAAGAGTGAGGCTTGCCTTCCTCATTAAATTCAACGTAATTTTATTTTCCAGTTATCAATTTAAAAGACAATAGTTGCACATAACCAAAACAGGTATGTCTAAATCTATAACAGAATTATTTTTTGTCTCCTAAAAGATAACTTAATTCAAGTACCTTTTGGGGATCTAGGCGTGTGATCAAGGAATTAGTGAGTGATGCACTAATGTGTGATTAATGATGCACAATTCTGGGAATTCACTTTAGACATCAATACTGCATGGAAATCTATTTTCCACGAGATAAAGCACTTCTGGAGTTGGTGTATATAAGCAGCATGGATGTGGTGATACAGCAGTCCCTGTTGCAGGGGTTTAGGATGGGCTTGCCCCTTGCAAAACCATCTTTAGTGCTTTATTTGAAAAGGTTATTCACCTTGGATTGCTGAGACCATTTGTGACTGCAAATATGAGCTTTGATAAAATAAAATGCTGAATTTTTCAAAAAATTTTAATCAGTACATTATGTTTTCTTGTAGTTAAAGAAGTTTGTATTAATTTATTCTTTTATCTCTCTCCACTGTTTAACTGTACAAAACTCAGACATTCTAAACTACAAACATTCTTCTACTCAAAGTACTATTCTGGTTTATCTTAAAAATGGTTTTACATTGTACCACTGCAGCACAGCTTTTGCATATCAAAATGTCAGTCACTAGACTATACCTCCTTAGGCTATTAAGCAAACCCACACAAACAATTAAAACTAAATACTTTTCATGACACCGAGTTCCAGATTTACGAAACTATAACTATCCCTATCTTAGATATAGGACGTTTGGCATTACTGACTTCTACTGTCTGCTGTACCCAGTTAAGATCACAAGTACTTTGAAAACTTGAGAGAGCATCTTGTATGCTTACTGTTGTAATGGATTTCACTTCAAACCATTTCAGAATTCCAGGGAAACTGTATGCAGTGGTATATGTTGTCCTTTCAATCCACATAGTCTATATGAAGCAAAGAGCAAAAAATACAAGATAAATAAACCAGTACTGTACAATATAGGAAATTAAAGTAGCTTAATAGAAATTGTTTGTTTTCTTAACAAAAAGCTCTTCAAATTTTCTTAGGATTACTGCAAATTCAATTAAAAAAACAGGTGCACAAATTCAGAGTCAAATGAAAAAAAAACTAAAGGTTTTACAGACTGTTCTTTTCGGTGTTAGAGGTTTCAAAGCTTGGTGAAATAATCTGTGGTAAAGATGAAAGAGACACTTAACTCTGGGGAGCCAAAACAGATATAGAATACATCATATTAAGAAAAATAAAAGAGAAAACAGCACCCCCCCCAACAATGTTTTGTTTCTTTCGGCTTTTCCCAGTTAGGGGTCACCACAGCGGAACTCCGGTCCGCTAATGATTGGCAGTAGATTTTTGATGTGCTGGCGTGCCGGGCCTACCCCACAACCTTCAACGAAGGAACACCCATTCACGCATGTCGCCACACAGAAGACGCTCTAACTGAGAATCGAATGGGCAACGTCTAACTGTGAGGCGACAACGCTACCTCAGCACCCCCCAACAATGTAACATTAGGAAATCCAAGCTCCGCAAGTAGGACAGTTCTTGCTGGCTTTGTGACACACAAAGTTTGAACCAGACTACCCACCAAATGAACAAGGTTCAACTAGGGGCAAGGCCACTGAAAGAGCCAGCTGGGGAGAACGGACCACTGCAGCTCTTCCGTCCCACAGGAAGGGGCTGGCAGAGTCCCACACTGGAGAAAAACCTAGTACTAAAGCTTCTGCATTCTGAATTAGGGACACAAGCTCTCCAAACCGTGCACAAAATTTACAGCCACAGATCATAGATACATGGAAGGAAAGACCTGCACTGGCCCAGTATTGTGGACAGTAACCCACACCTTCTGGCTAAAGTGGGGGTGTTACCAACATACAGGAAAATCTCCTAAAATCTCATATCCCTGCCTCTTGACTCTCCCTTCCAATGTCTTACAAGGAAGAAATGGAGCTTATAACTGAGGCCATTCTCTGTCACTCTTAGGAATTTTCAGCCATTGGGTGTGTGGGGGTAAGTCAGGAACTTCAGTGGGTAAAAATAAGAAGGAAAGTGAAAGAAGAAAGGTCCAGAAACAGAAGATAAGACTGTATGCCAAGAAACGGCACAATAAACTAAAAAAGTGAAGTGCTATCAATGGAGCTTTGTTGTACTCAATCTACATGGCTAGATTCAAAATGAGCATCTGTAGAGAAGCACTAGGCCAACACTGATGCATTTTCTCTAGTTTTAAAGTCTGTGTTGACACACCCTAATTTTACTTACTTGGTGAACCAACATGAAATCAGAGCACATAAATGACAGCACTAGAATTTACCATTTGATATGCACACTGATGAAGTAAACTTATGGCTTTACATGACATTCTGCACTTTCAATCAAATAATTATTTTACAATAATGAAGCAAATGAAATACTTACCGCAAACTCATTTTCAGGATCCTTTTCTCCTTTTCGGAAAGGACGAGAGTACTGAAACTGCTGCACTTCATTTGCTCTGTAGTAGCTAATTACAGAATGTTTTGTTACATATTTCAGAAAGTTTTCTGCAAGCTTTAAAATACACAAGTTCAGCATTGACAAAAATCAGTGTACTTATTAATAAAGGCTGAGAACATTTTTTTTTAACTATAGATAGAATGTAAGAAACTGCATTAAACAGAAGATTACAACTAAGTTCACTGTTGTTCCCAATAAAAGCATTTAGATAAAGGACGGGACTTAAAGAATTGTGCTTACCAACAAGAAGCAAGTGAGACCAGGTTAAAGTTATTTGACAGGAATTCTGCAGTTGACAGCACTGCAGATCATCCAGCAGAGAGACAAATGAGAAACTTTGTAGTGATTAAGTATCATTTTTCTGCATTTTCTTGCTGCCTTTAGCTAATTCCGCATAAAACGCTGATTTTCTAGAGTTTCTGTGATTTAAAATGCTTGTTTCAGCTACATATTGTATTTATTTTACTGCCTGCACTTCAACAAAGTCGTTTTTGTGTTTAAATTACCTGTTTAACTGTTGTAGGCTAAACACTCAAGTGCGATAGCCATTTCTGTTCATTTAAAGTGTAATTTTGATTGTATCTGCTTTATTTTCTGAAAAAAAAAAACAACCCCCCCCCCCCCAAAAAAAAAATACTTGTTTTCCCACCTTTCTAAACTAGTATAGTCCAGTTTTCAGGTTAGTGCTGAATTCAGGGCTGTGTTACAAGTTTCTGTGTTTGCCCATACCTTACTTGGATAGAAGGAAGTTTCTCTGCTCACTGTCAGAGAGGCAGCTTTGAGCAGTCTATCTTTCCCTGGAGTGGTTTCAGCCCAGAAATTAGTAGTTTACTGGCCATTTTGTGCGAATTTCTCTCGCTTTCATTTCCCTGCTATAAAACCCACATTTGCGTGGTTTTGCATGCCAGGCAGTGCCAGTTAGCTAGGGTATAACTATTCCCGGCTCCACAAAGTCTACTCTTCAATTTTTCCCTTGGAACTAGACAAACTTTCAACTTAAGCACTCAAACCATTCATTTCTCATCCCGGCACTTGCTCAAAATTCATAGAAAGCACTTATAAACCTTAGCACTAGACCCCCCTATACTGTAGAGAAGGACAAGGCTCTCTATTCGACCTTACCAGCCAATCAGTAAAACAGTTCACTGTACCTATCCAGGCATGTCCAAAGAGCAGTTTCAGGTGTACTCTCCGGTCCAACTGGTGAATCTGGGCATTTTGAGGCAATGTCACAATTGCCTCATGTACACAGACAACCCTCTCTCCTCCTTCCACCAAACAGTAATACATGTGAGAGATGCAATTATACAGCCAAACTGGAGGCTAAGCTCTCTCAACCCAAGACTGGACCAGGCAGTCAAGAGGAGAAGGGAATTACTTGCATCACACCCACCAGTCTCACATAGACCTATGAAACCAGGTCCGGCAAAAAAACACACAAATACATGAAAACATACTCGGAGACTCTAAATAAAAATCTGCAAAAACAACAGAGACCTCCAAAGCAGACATCCAAGCAACCTCCACCCCCCCCCCCCAACACAAAACATGAAACACATACTTCACAAAATCAGTGTGCCATGCAATCACAGCCCTTAAGGCAAAATAACATACCCAACACACTAGTAATAGGTGACTCATAGTCAGGCACACTGACGTCCCACTCACTAGGCTGAACAAGGAGAAGGTTACTGTTAGTTGCCTGTCGGGTGCCAGGATCCGCCACATAACACAAGCTCTTAGGTCACTCCAGAACAAGTACAAATATAACTGTCATTTTCCATGTTTGTGTGAATGACCTGAGCCGTACCTCCCTGGACTACATGAAAAGAGACACGGAGGAGCTCTCTGATCACGTAGCCCAGGCCGGTATGACCCTGACCTTGAGTAGCATCCTGCTCTCACCAAGAATGATACCACGGTACAGAGAAAAAATTATCAAGTTCAACAATTGGCTAAACTTCTGGTGTCATTCAAAGGGGATCCAGTGTCTGTCAGCTTGGGATGACATGCTGCTCTGCTAAAGACGGCTTACACCTGTCACCCTTAGGCTTTCGAATACTGGCGAGGCTCAAATGACAAATCCATCGCCGTAAATAGCGCAAGTAACAAAAAACTGAGGGTAATGCTACTCAATGCCAGAAGTCTAAACCTCAAAATGCAGGCACTCCAGGCACTCCTCAGTACGGAGAAAATCGATATATGTGCAGTAACAGAAACCTGGTTTAAGGCTCCAGAGAGCACCCCAGCACTACCAGGCTACAACTCATACCATACATTTTGGCCACAAAACCCAGACCGAAATACAAAAGGCAGGGGGTGTATCCATATTCATCAAGGATACCCCACACCTCCAGGTTAGTGGCACAGCACAATGTTTCAAAGATCATCCACGTGCAACTAACAAAGGGCAAAACTGCTAGTCAAATTATAGCTTACTATAGATCACCCACCATGTCACAGGAACCCCACTCTGCATTCCTGGAAACATCGGGAAAGATAAAGGTCCTACCAAACATCTTGATATTGGCTGATTTCAATTACCCAAACATTAACTGGGAGAACTACTCAAGTAAAAACTCCATTGCCCAACATTTCCTAGAATTTATAAACTCAAATGCCCTGGATTAACTGGTCAACACCCCTACCAGAGGTGACAACATACTGGACCTGGTCATCACCAACATGGGCGACCTGTGTCAACCCCTCATTGGTTAGATCGGACCATAAACTAATCACTCTGGATATCCACATTCCGCCCCCACCCCGGTCAAAGAAATCACTGTGAAAAAATTTTCAAAGGCAAACTTCACGTTACTTAAGACCGAGGTGGGACGTTTCAAAGCCCCCATGCTAAAGGATAACGCTGTCCAAGCTGCAAAATCCTTTACTAATGCACTCTACGGGCACCTACAAGAATGCATGGATCGTGCTATCCCAAACAAAACCAAGACTCACTCCTCCAAGAAAAGGAAACCAGTCTGGTGGACCCCTGCCATAAACAAGCTATATGATAGAAGGAGGAAACTAGTACAGAAAAGAGTAAAATCCCAAGAAGGGAAGTCATCCCTGATCAGTATCAGCAAGAAACTACGTTCCCTCATAAAATCATCCACGGCTAGCTTCGAAAGAAAAATTACCATGGACTCCAAAGATAACCACAAGGCATTCTTTAGCTATGTCAAGAATCTAAGCGGCAATTTTCAGATCTGCTCGGAGTTAGTGCAGAATGGCACAAAATACACTGAACCGTACGATATAGCCAACATCCTGGCAGACAGGTTCAGTGCAAACTTCACACCCCTCTCACCCCCAAAAGGGCCCATAACTACACCAGAAGAATGTAGTGCCCCTGAAATCACAGACACTCAGGTTAAAACAGCCCTCTCCAAAGCCAAAAACAGCATCAATGGGACCGGATGGTGTCCCAGGCTGCGTCCTATACGAGCTTAAAGATAAACTAACCCCTCATCTAAACACACTGTTTAAACTCAGCCTCTCCACAGGCTATGTGCCCACAGAGTGGCGCACAGCAACGGTTATTCCGCTCCACAAAGGTGGAGCCACAATGGACCCCGGGAACTATTGCCCTATAAGCCTGACTAGCTTGGCCTGGCAAATCTATGGATCTCATTAACAGAGACACTGGGAACCTCCAAACACTGGACCCTACCCAGTTTAGCTTTGCTAAGGGCAAATCATGCCTACTAAACCTGGTGGACTTCTTTGAGACAGTTACCAAGGCTATAAACGAGGGAAAGGTGGTCCACACAGCCTACCTAGACCTCGCAAAGGCCTTCGACACCATTCCCCACTCAGGTATTATAGACAAGCTCACCAGCTTGAACATAAACCCTTACGTCACGAGATGGGTTGCCAACTGGCTCATGGACAGAACCCACATGGTAAGAGTTGTGGGAGCTAGGTCTGACTCTAAACCGGTTACAAGTGGCGTTTCCCAGGGCTCAGTCCTAGGACCCCTCCTGCTCGGCATATACTTCTCAGAGGTACAGGCAAGCACAGGAGGACTATGGCTGATCAAGTTTGCAAATGACTGCATACTAGGGGCTATAAACAACTCTCCGGCTGACACAGACATCCTCCAAAAGGGTCTCACTGAGACAGATACCTGGTGTCAAAACCATGGCCTCAAGCTAAATGCCAAATAGTGCATAGTCATCCCCTTTGGAAAAAACAAAGTACCCGCAAACTATCACATAGGTGGTAGCCCCCTAAACAGGAAGACGTAATAAGGGATATGGGGACCCATGTAGACAGTAACCTGTCCTTTGATAATCACATTGCCGAAGTAGTTAATAAATCCTTCTATGTGGCCCACCTAATCACAAAAGGGTTTGCATCCAGATCGAAAGAGGTCATTGGGCCCCTCTACACATCACTCATCAGACCCATCATAGAGTACAATGCCCCATTTGGGATGTACCTTACAATACACCTGCAACAACTGGCAAGACCACAGAAGTACCTCACCAAGAGGATCACTGGCCTCAAGCAGATGTGCTATGTAGCTCGACTAAAGAAACTCCAGCTGTACTCAGCTGCATACCGCCTACTCAGAGGGGATCTCTGCCTGACATACAAGGCCATGTCCAACCCAGAATTAATGGACATGCTCCACCTAAAGAAAACCATACCCCTTGAGCCACACGCTCAAGGGATCTAAACCTCACCACAACAATAAATAGGACGTGCTGGAGGGATAGATTCCTGTCCCAGAGACTTCCCATGCTCTGGAACAAGATTCCAGTCTACACGTCAGTCGCCCTGCTAGACAGGGGTCCAGGAAAGTAAATAATGTGGGAAGAAATAGCCAGGGAAT